>NC_051178.1:17408878-17543371 GCF_013339695.2 Rhipicephalus sanguineus | reverse complement strand
CGACGACGACGCCCTGTTCGCCGCTATCATTGTACAGCGTGTATTGCTGTAGTTCCAGTTCTCATTTTCCGGCCACAAGTTCGACCAAATAAACAGTTTCATCCTGCAAACGCCGGCTGCTGTCTTCGTCGACGTCACGACCACGTGACATCTGGTTGAGGTGCTGCTTCTTCCATGATCCGGACGCCCTCGCGAAGCGCTGACCCAAGCCCAAGCCGCGAGGAGGACGACGGCAAAGAAAACCCGGATCGTCGAACAAGCCGCAGGCAGAAGGGACTGCAGCCAGAGCACGGGCTCCTTCCCGAAAAAAACCAGGCAGCCCAAGGTCCCAACACCGACCGCAGCGACGATGACCGACCCCGTGCAGCCTGCGCCGATCCTACTCCGCAGCCCAAGGAGCCGCCAACCTTCCGCGGGTCGTCATTCGAAGACCCGGAAACCTGGCTCGAGACTTTCGAAAGGGTCTCAACATTCAACAACTGGGACTCCGAGGACAAGCTGCGTCACGTTTACTTTTACCTTGAAGACGCAGCAAGGACCTGGTTCGAGAATCGGGAGTCTACTCTTCGAATTTGGGACGCCTTTCGCAGCGCTTTCCTGCAGACTTTCACGAGCGTCGTTCGAAAGGAAAGGGCCGCAACCTTGCTGGAGACACGGGTTCAGCTCCCGAACGAAAACGTGATCCTCTTCGCGGAAGAAATGACCCGGCTGTTCCGCCACGCTGACCCCAACATGCCTGAAGAAAAGAAGGTTCGTTTCCGAGTAAAGGAACAGCTCTTCGCTGGCCTTATGGGAATCCGCCGAATACCGTCCAAGAATTTGTCTCCGAGCAACAACAATCGAGAAAACGCTTGAGATGCGAACACGGCAATACAACCGCAGCTTCTCGACCACAAGCTGCGCCGAAGTTCAAGCGCTAGGATCCGCCGACCTGCGTGAGACGATTCGAGCAATCGTGCAAGAGGAGCTGCGAAAACTTCTACCTTCATCGCAACCTCAAGTACATTCCATCGCCGACGCCGTGCGCCAGGAGATCCAGCATTCACTCGGTGCGCCTCAGCTAGTAGAGCCGCAGCCGCAAGCTATGAGCTATGCTGCTGCAGCCCGCCGACATGCTCCTCCTCCACGCCCACGCCAAGACGACACACCGCCGCAGTACCGTCGCCAGACGCCGCCGCCGCCACCGACGCCCTACCGTCCACCTGTCGACCAGACGCCGCCACCGACGCCCTACCGCCCACCTGTCGCCAGCGCTACACCCCGAGGAAGACCGATGTCTGGCGCGCCCCTGACAACCGCCCGCTCTGCTACCACTGCGGGGAGCCGGCCACACGTACCGCCGCTGCCAGTACCGTCAGATGGGGCTACGCGGATTCGCCGTCAACGCGCCGCGCCCGCAGCCAGGCGAACGGCCTCGCGACATCGACGACTACCTGACCGGAACACAGTGGCAAGAACGACGACCTTCCCGCTCGCCGTCGCCCGGCCGCTATATGTCACCGCACCGTCGGCAGCACACTGGCCAAACCGGGGCCGGTCGCCTAGCCCGTATCCGGGAAACTAAGGGCAGCAACCGATGGAGGTGCGGTTGCTGTACGACGAAATGCCGAAGATCCTCCGCGGCCGCCGACGACGACTACGCGACGAGACCTGCCGAACACGACGCGAAGCAGACGAAGCCCTGACGACGAAACCTCGGTCCCTGAAGAAGACCCGTCGACGCGACGTACAAGCAGCGGGACAAGCCGACCTAGCCGTGACCCGACGCCGCGATTTACCCGCAACGCAAGACGACGGATTAGCGACCTCGACGTACTATTCGACGGCCACAACGTCACCGCTCTCGTCGACACTGGAGCCGCCGACTATTCCGTCGTCAGTGGACCATTCGCCAAAAGATTGAAGAAAGTTAGGACCGCTTGGCAAGGGCCCGAAATCCGGACCGCTGGGGGCCTCTAATAACTCCGGCTGGAGTCTGCACCGCAAGAGTCACCATCAATAACCGGACTTATCCTGCCAGCTTTGTAATCTTACAGCATGCTCCAGGGATGTGATACTTGGGATGGACTTCCTAAGCCACCATGGCGCCGTCATCGATCTGAGATCTGAGTCAATAACACTAACCTCATAAATAGCGCTGCCGCCACACACGACGCCAGGAAACCCCGTGTTGAATGTGATAGAAGAGCACGTCACCATTCCGCCTCTCTTCAGCATCATCATTTCCGTCAGAACTCAAGAACCCGCAGACCTTGAAGGTGTCATCGAGGGCGATCAGCACCTACTTCTGAACCGTCAGATTTGCGTCGCAAGAGGCATAGCCGAGCTGCGTGATGGCAAAGCTAAGGTAGTGCTGACAAACTTCAGCCACGAATATAGGCACCTCAACATTGGTACGACGGTCGCCTACATCCACGAATTCGTGGACGCCAGCAGTTCTTTCGCCCTCTTCGATGCTACTGAACCTGCTTCGACGGATCGACGAAACCAACCCGATTTCGGCGTCAACCCGAGCCTCCCGAAACACAAGCAAGACCAGCTAAAAGCCCTGCTCCTACAATTCATGGACTGCTTCTCGTCGTCGTCAAGAATTAGACAGACCCCAGTCGCGAAACATCGCATCATAACAGAAGAAGGTGCCCGACCAATCCGTCAGAGCCCGTACCGAGTTTCGACGCGAGAACGCGAGGCCATCAAGAAACAGGTCGACGAAATGCTACGCGACGACATCATCCAGCCGTCCAAGAGTCCGTGGGCGTCACCTGTGGTGTTAGTGAGGAAGAAGGATGGAACCCTACGTTTTTGCGTCGACTATCGTCGCCTGAACAAGGTCACGAAGAAGGACGTGTACCCTCTCCCACGGATAGACGACGCCCTAGATCGACTCCATAAGGCCAAGTACTTTTCGTCGATGGACCTCAGGACCGGCTACTGGCAAATCGAAGTAGACGAGAGAGACCGAGAAAAGACTGCCTTCATAACACCCGACGGCCTGTTCAAGTTCAAGGTCATGCCCTTTGGTCTTTGCTCGGCACCCGCAACTTTCCAACGTGTCATGGATACAGTGCTGGCTGGCTTGAAGTGGCAGACTTGCCTCGTGTACTTGGACGACGTCGTTGTGTTTGCCTCAAACTTCGACGAACACCTACGGCGGCTTGAAGCTGTACTTCAAGCAATAAAGAGCTCCGGACTCACCCTGAAGCCAGAAAAGTGTCGCTTTGCGTACGAGGAACTTTTGTTCTTGGGACACGTGATAAGCAAGTCCGGAGTACGCCCTGACCCCAGAAGACAGTCGCCATCGCTACATTCCCGCCGCCTACCGACAAGAAGGCCGTGCGTCGATTTCTCGGCCTGTGCGCCTATTACAGGCGGTTCGTCAAAAACTTTGCCCGCATCGCCGAGCCACTTACTAACCTTACCAGGACCGACGTCGAGTTCAAGTGGGAAACGCCGCAGCGGGAAGCATTTCAAGAACTAAAACGACGCCTGCAGACGCCTCCGTTACTCGCGCATTTCGACGAATACGCCCAACGGAAGTGCACACCGACGCAGCAATGTAGGACTCGGCGCCGTTCTTGTGCAGAGGACTGACGGAGTGGAAAGGGTAATCAGCTATGCTAGCCGGTCGCTATCAAAGGCGGAAGCAAACTATTCTACGACAGAAAAGGAGTGCCTTGCCATAATTTGGGCTACAACAAAGTTTCGCCCCTACCTTTACGGCAGGCCCTTCAAAGTTGTGAGCGACCACCACGCCCTGTGTTGGCTAGCTAACTTGAAGGACCCTTCAGGTCGTCTCGCACGATGGAGCTTGAGACTTCAAGAATTCGACATTACCGTCGTTTACAAGTCCGGAAGAAAACACTCTGACGCCGACTGCCTGTCTCGTGCCCCCGTGGAACCGCCGCCGCAAGACGACCAGGACGATGACTACTTCTTGGGAACCATAAGTGCCGACGACTTCGCTGAACAACAGCGATCCGACGCGGAACTCAGAGGCCTTATGGAATACCTCGAGGGCAAGAACGCCGTCGTTCCGAAAGTGTTCAAGCGAGCACTGGCGTCGTTTTTCTTAGGCAACGGCGTTCTCCGAAAGAAGAACTTCTCACCGAATCGAGCCAAGTACCTTCTCGTGGTGCCTTCAGGATTGCGGCCAGAAGTCCTCCAGGCCCTGCACGACGATCCGACAGCAGGACACCTCGGTGTTTCCCGAACGCTGGCAAGAATACAGGAAAAGTACTACTGGCCGCGCCTTGCCGCCGACGTCACTCGCTACGTAAGGACATGCCGAGACTGTCAGCGACGCAAGACACCGCCAACAAGACCAGCGGGCTTTCTTCAGCCGATCGAGCCACCTCGGCGACCGTTCCAGCAGATCGGGATGGACCTCCTGGGACCGTTCCCAACGTCGACTAGTGGTAATAAGTGGATCATCGTAGCTACCGACTACCTGACCCGTTACGCCGAAACAAGGGCCCTACCTAGAGGCAGTGCCGCCGAGGTAGCAAAGTTCTTCGTTGAAGACATCGTTCTGCGTCATGGCGCCCCAGAGGTCCTGATCACCGACAGAGGTACGGCGTTTACTGCGGAACTAACTCAGGCGATCTTGAGGCACAGCCAGACAAGCCACCGCCGGACCACTGCCTACCACCCTCAGACCAATGGCCTCACCGAGCGCCTAAATAAGACCATCGCCGACATGCTGGCCATGTACGTCGACGTTGAGCACAAGACGTGGGACGCCGTCCTTCCGTACGTGACCTTCGCTTACAACACGGCCGTCCAAGAAACGACGCAGATGACGCCGTACAAGTTGGTCTACGGAAGAAGCCCGGCAACGACGCTCGATGCCATGCTACCCAACGTCACCGACGAAGAAAATCTCGATGCCGCCGCTTACTTACAGCGCGCCGAAGAAGCACGACAGCTCGCCCGCCTACGGATCAAGAACCAGCAGATGACTGACAGCCGCCGCTACAACCTTCGACGACGCCACATGGAATACCAACCCGGTGACCGTGTATGGGTATGGACGCCAATACGCCGATGGGGACTCAGTGAGAAGCTTCTTCGACGATACTTCGGACCGTACAGGGTACTTCGACGCCTGGGCGCCCTCGACTACGAGGTTGTCCCTGACGGCATTACTAACTCTCAACGGCGACGTGCACGACCTGAAGTCGTCCATGTCGTGCGCCTCAAACCATATTACGCGCGTTAGCGAATCTGAGGACTGTCATTTTGCTTTATTATTGTGCTTTCTTTCTTGTTCTTATTGTCTATTGTACTTTGTTGCTTTATTCTTGTTATTTATTGTTGCATGCATTAGCCTGTTCTGTTTTAAGCATCGGGACGATGCTTTTTCAGAGGGGGGCATTGCCACGTGCCTTTCTTTATCGCTTTTGGTGTATTCGGTTTTCGGCCACAAAGACTGTCAGCAACGCTCAGCGCGAACCGCGCCTCATTGTTCGAGAACCTTCGCGACCATTGTAGATCGTTTTGTTAAGATTGCGCGCAAGACGCGCACACTCGAGCTTATTCTAGAATTTGCACGACAGCCAGCGATAACGCTGGAATATTCGACGGCACATGTTTAAATGCCGACGCGCTTCACCGCTAGTCAGTTGATCGACGGACGACGCCCTGTTCGCCGCTATCATTGTACAGCGTGTATTGCTGTAGTTCCAGTTCTCATTTTCCGGCCACAAGTTCGACCAAATAAACAGTTTCATCCTGCAAACGCCGGCTGCTGTCTTCGTCGACGTCACGACCACGTGACAATATTTTGTAAGCGTAACCCTTCATGGCTCACTCTTCGCAAGGCTTTTAAAGGGACCTCGCCCTTTCTCGAATGAAGCGAGCCGCGCATTCTTGGGACTTCATTGAATCATTGAGTATGTGGGATCGCAACCAGAAAGTAAAAGCGAGGATGAGCTGGGATACGTGCGGGAAGTGCAGAAAGGAAGGGAAGCGTTGTCAAGGCAGCTTCACTTGAAAAGGACTGTTTAGGACAGAGCACTGAAGCGACAAAGGTTGGAAATAAAATGACCGATAAATCGGAAGTTGTCGACATGCTACGATTAGGTAAGGAAAGCATGCTAGATATTGGCAACTATTGCTGTGTTGAAGAATGACTTCCAAAATACTTTTCTTCTTAGGGTTGTGGCGGCACACTGCGCACAAACCGGCGCAGGCTCCACCTCGTCACTAGCTAGCCCGGCGTGACACGGCTGCATGCTGCACCACGCATCGGATAAGGGACAGCGCCACCGCAGCGTCATCGGAAGCCTACGTCACCGACGGTGGCTATAAAACCAAGCTGCCAAGCTCGGAAATTATCATTCCTTCGCTACCCGACTGAGCGCAGCGTCGGTATGGTCGCCCTGCTGCTGCTACTACGTTAATAAACAGTCGTTACGTTTTATGTTGGGATGCGACCTTCCATCGACATGGCATCCCACACCTGGTGACCCGGAAACCGAACAAACCGCACCGCCATGGCCGACCCGGAATCCCTAGCCGCTCTTCACCAGCAAGTGGAATAACTTGAACGGCAACTTCAGGAACAGCAGCAGCGCATTGAATAATGAATCGCATTCGCACGACGATTCTGTACAGCCTCGTGCAGACTACGCCCCCCAAAGCTCTGTTCCAACGGTCGCTGTCAACGGAGGCGCTGCTACCACTGTGGCCGTTGCCGACCTGGACGTCTGGCGTGCCACTTTCAAGCTTCCACCATTTTGGGTGGACTCGCCCGAGGTATGGTTCGCCCAAGAAGAGGCCCAGTTATCCCTGGCGCGCTTTAGACAACACTGGACCCACTACGATTACGTCGTCGCCCACATGGACGCCCGCTACGCCAACGAGGTACGGGATATTCTTGCGAACCCACCAACGGCCAACCTGTACGAATACCTCAAGACCGAACTCATCCGCCAGCTGTCACTACCGGAAGACCAGAAAGTGCGACAACTTTAGTCCGCAGAACTTTCCGGGCGCAAACCTTCGCAGTTACTCAGCCACAAGCGTGCTCTCGCGGGTAACATGGAAGTCTAGGAGTCTTTCCTGCGATCACTTTCGCTCCAACTACTTCCAGTGCACGTGCACGTTCAGGCAATTCTGCGGGCTCAGCTGACGTTACCTGTCGACCAACTTGCCGACATCGCTGATTGCGTCATCGAGGTCTCCTTGCCGCAGTTGTCGCCCACCATCCAGGCTGTCGCCACACCGCTGAACACCACAGAGCTTGCACGCCGTATCGAAGACATCGATCAACAGCTCACCTCCATTCAACAATGCCTGGGGGAACGTCTACCGATGCACCAGCGCCGCCACTCGCAAAGCCGCGACCGTAACACCACTTCGTCTCCGCAACCTGATAACAACGGCCCGTGGTACTACAACCCACCCTTCGCGGACGGAGCCAGGCAATGTCGACCACCCTGTTCCGTTGGGCATGCGGAAAACTCCAACGGCAGCTCGTAGAGACAGCCGCAAGCTGCCAACCTGAAGGCCGTTGCATATTCGTCACCGACCAAATCACGAAGTAGCGGTTCCTTGTCGACAGCGGTTCCGACATTTGCTGCTACCCACGATCCCATCTTTGATAGTGGAGTGGTTTGCCGCCTACGTCTTTCGAGCTCAGTGCGGCAAACCACTCCACTATCAAAACGTACGGCTCGCTCCGCCCGCGCATCCGACTCAAAAACTTACGCCTCGACCTTCACTGGAATTTTGTCATCGCCGACGTCGCCGAGCGAATCATCGGCTCATACTTTCTGGCCCAATACAACCTCCTTCCGGGCTGCTGCAACGACCTCCTCATCGGCGCGACAACAGGACATTCTACACCAGGCCAGAGAACGACCGCCCAACAGCCAAGCATCAAGGTACTCAGTGTTGACAATCATTCGCCGTACCACGCCATCCTCGCCGAATTTCCCGGATTGACGCACCCCGGCGGACTGCCACGCAATGTGCAACACACCACCGTGCACTACATTCGGACCCCTTTAGGCCCCTCGGTTTTCTGCCGCGCCCGTCGCCTTGCCCCGGACCGCATGCGCATAGCCAAAGCAGAGATCGAGGTCATGCTCCGCGAAGGAATCGCCCGCCGCTCTGACGGTCCATGGGCCTCGCCTAGTGATGCAGAACTATCGGTAAATTGGCTATCCATAGTATCGATAGTTTTTTTGAAACTATCGATAGTGTAAACAAACTATCGATAGTGCTACTATCGACAAACTTGATAGTGCAAGCGTTAGTACCATCGTTAATATTACTATAGCAATATTACTGCCACGCGTGTTTATTGCTTTGTTTTGACGTATTCATGTTTCACCTACAAAGACCGCTAGCAACGTTTGACGCAGATTGCGCCGTTATGTTTCAGAAGCTTCACAATAGTTTGAGATCATTCTGTTAAGATTGCGCTCTGGACGCCAATAGTCGAGTTCAGTCAAGAGCTTACGCGAGCACCAGCGATAACGCTGGAGGGTTTGATGACTGATGTATAAAGGACGACGCGTTCCACCCATGATCAAATTATCCAACGGCTGACGACTGCTCCCACCGCTATCAGTGCGCTGCATGTATAGCTTGTATTTTGAGTTTTGATTTTCTGGGCACAAGTTCGCTAAAGTAAAGAGCTTCGTATTTCCCAGTCTTGCTGCAGCATTCTTCACCGCCACAACCACGTGACAATATAATCGATAGTGGTGTGAACAATGATGCGGTTGCTGGCAGGCCATATTGCCAAAATGTTTGCGATAGCCTACTACCAGCTTCGCTTAATTTATGAGCGATCTTTGGCAGAGAAATGAATTATTTCCACAGTCAATATGGCGGAATATATCCATCAATAAATTCGTATCCAAAAGCGACTCTTTACACCATACAATTAACTGCTTGATATTTTTTTTATTTTGAAATCATAAAATGCAATATCAATTTGAATTAGCGCAGTCCCACTACATGCATAAAGGCTTCCTTTCCGCCAGAGCTGAACAGTTTGACTTTATGATCATGTGTCAGCAAAGCACTCTGGTGAAGAACGCAAGCCTGTCAACTTTCTCGCCCTTCCGCCTGCTGCTCCTCCGGCTCCCACGCGCGCGGGGAGCAAAGTTTATTCTGCAGTGAGTCCGCGCTGTTGATTTTACACCATGGACAGTACCATCGAATTTTGTACTATCGATAGCGCTATCGATAGTGCTTTTCACCAGCGAGAGTTCGATAGTGACTCGGCTATCGATAGTATCGATAGTACCATCGATAGTCCTGCATCACTAGCCTCGCCACTTCACCTTGTTCCGAAGAAGACTGAAGGCTGGCGGCCCTGTGGGACTACCGTGCCCTCAACGCGCGCACCATCTCGGACAGGTACCCCGTCCACCACATACAGGACTTCGCCCATTGCATTCATGGCTGCCACATGTTCTCCGTACTAGACATGGCGAAGGCCTAGACACAGACATCCGTCAATCCGGATGACGTGCCAAAACGGCAATCACCACTCCCTTTGGCTTGTTTGAGTTTCCCTTCATGAGCTTTGGCCTGAGGAACGCTGGACGTACGGCGAACTGCAGAGAGACAGAGAGAGAGAGAAACAACTTTATTGACGGCACAGCGAGGTCGTTGAATTTAGCTTGCCGGTGGTTCGAATGGTGGTGGCAAGTAGCTTGTCACGACCTTTTCGGCCCAGTTGATAACTTCTGTCTGAATACGTTGGTCATTTGATGACAGGAGTGACTCCCACGCCTCGAGGGAGGAAGCTGGCAGTATTGCTTTTGGAGGCGGGTTTCCCTCGCATTCCCAAAGAATGTGATTTTGGGTAGCCTTCAGGCAGCCGCAATGTCGGCAGTGCGGTTGGATTGATTCCGGGTAAATTTTAGACAGCTGGTGGGAGCTGGGACAAGAATCTGTTTGAATTTGCCTCAAGATCGTAGCCTGTGTCCTTGTGAGGTCTGTATGCGGGGCCGCGTATGTTTTGCGGTTCTCTCTATAATATGCTGCAATTTCATTATATGTGGTGATTCCCTCCTGCGGGAAGTCCAGGGTGGAGGGGTCCACCTCCCGGTTGATTAAACCTCGGTCTACACGGTGGGCCGCCTCATTCCCCGGATTCCCCGCGTGAGCGGGCACCCATACAAGTTGCATCTTATTGCTGCATTTGTTATTTTTAAGGATGTTGGCCGCGATCGGCCCAACACAGCCCATCATAAAGTTCGTGAGCGCCCTTTTAGAGTCACTCATGATGTAACTAGTTGCGCGGACTGAGGTGGCCAGCGCGATGGCGGCTTCTTCGGCCTCTAAGGCTGAGGCTACTTTTACGGTGGCTGCAGTAATAGGTTCCCCGTGGCCAGTCACCGCGCATATGGTGTAACGGTCTCTCGCCTGTCGAGCAGCGTCGACATAGACTACGTTTTGGCGATCCTGAAAGGTTTGTGCGTTTTTCTGCCGTTGCCTTTCTTCTTTCGTCGTGTATTCCTGCCAGCATATTTTTGGGCAAGGGTTTAATCGTAAGGTGTGCACGAGTTGCCAATGGTAAGAAAACCCTATTGTTGAGTGTGTAACTAGTGCGTCGGCCGAGGCTGCTGAGTATCTGCAAGCCTGCCTTCGTACGTGAAAGCCTTTCTTCTTGGGCCGTTAGGTGTCCTTCGATTAATTCCTCCACTGTGTTGTGGATACCCAAACGCAGTAGTTTTTCTGTGCTTGCGTACCTGGGAAGGCCCAGAGCACACTTATATGTTTGTCTAATGAGGGAGTTGAGTCTTTCCACATCTCCCTTTCTTAGGTAGTAGTAAGGGAACGAGTAGGTGACTCTACTGATGACAAAGGCATGAATTAATTTGCATAAGTCTGGTTCCTTCATTCCTAGGTTTTTAGTGGCCACTCTCCTGAGAAGTCTTGTTGTTTGTTGCATGGTGACCTGCAGTCTGTTTAAAGCTTCCGTATTATGCGTGTTATGCTGGATGAGCATTCCTAAAACCCTTATTGTACGAACAATAGGGACAAGGCTTCCATTTACTGTGATATCTATCGCCGGGGGCACTCCAGTGTAGGGGCAATCCTTCTTGTTCCTGCTTCTGATTACTAAAAGCTCGGACTTTTGGGGGAACAGCTAAGGCCCTTTTTCTGTACGTATTCCTGAACAGTGTCGGCTGCGCTTTGCAGTGCGTCGCAAATTTGCCCATCTGAGCCTCTGCAGGTCCAAATGGTGATATCATCAGCATACAGCGAGTGCCTAATGTGTGGGATTTGATTTAAGAGCTCAGGAAGGCCACGCAGGGTAATATTAAAGAGGAATGGGGATAACACGGCTCCTTGTGGAGTGCCCCGTGTTCCCAGAGTGATTTTGTCGCTTTTGACGTCGCCAAGACTTGCGACCGTGCGTTCATGCAGGAAAGTTCTGATGTAATTGTAAGTGCGACTGCCGACGTTCTTTTGGGTCCGGTTGTCAAGTATTGCGGCATGCGACACATTGTCAAATGCTTTACTGATATCCAGACCCAGGATGGTCCTTGTAGCCGCTATGTGTCTCGGATTTAATATGTCATGTTGAAGTTGAAGCATTATATCTTGTGTGGATAGCTGCTGCCGAAATCCCACCATCGTGGGGGGTAGCAGGTCATTAGACTCCGCATAAGCTGTGAGTCGGCTTAGAATTACGTGCTCCATCACCTTCCCCAGGCAGGAGGTAAGGGAAATAGGCCGAAGATTTTCCAGATTTAGTGTCTTGCCCGGTTTAGGAATAAAAATCACTCGCGCATGTTTCCAACTGGGAGTTAGTGTCCCAGACGCCCAGTGTTTGTTCATAAGGTCAGTAATCGCTGTAATAGACCTATCGTCTAAGTTACGGAGTATTTTGTTAGAAATCTGATCGTCTCCGGAGGCGGCGGTTGTACGAATGCTATTCAAAACGGCACGTATTTCCTCCTCGGTGATGTCTTGATCTAGCTCATGGTTAGTAGTTCCAGAGTACTCGGGTATTCGTGAGGAGTCTACATTTAGGTTTAGGTAGCGATTTTTCAGCTCTTGCACTAATTCCTGATTGGTGCCCGGATATTTATAAATGAGCTGATGCATTTTATTGCGTGACGCGCTTTTAGTCTGTTCAGGATCCAATAAGTGCCTGAGGAGCTGCCAGGTGTTTTTATTGCCTAGCTGGCCGTTGAGCCTGTCACATAGCTGATGCCATTGCGTTTGACTCAGTTTCATGGAATACGCCTCGATATCCTTGTCGATTTGCGCTAATCGGCGTTTCAAGTTTCGATTATGTTTCTGATGAAGCCATCGGCGATGTAAGCTGGCCTGTGCCTCCCACAGGTGCAAAAGCTTCGAGTCCGGGACGGGGCCGTCACGCTTCATTGGGGTTTCAAAAGTAGCCCGCTTAGCATCACTAGTGAGATCGGCAGTCCACTCATCGAGATCCTCGATAGTGGTGGTTGAGCGCTTGTCCCTGAGGAATCTGAAGACATCCCATTTCGTGTGTTTTGTTGTGTATTTCTTTCTTTTGCAGCCTGTAGTGGGTACCTTGATGGAAAGTAGATAATGATCGCTTCCTAATTGCCGCTCAGTGTTTCCCCATGTAACCGAGTAAGCATTTTTGACGAGCGTTAAGTCAGGGGATGTGTTGCGACTGACGCTGTTCCCAATCCAGGTAGGTCGGTCGGGGAGTGTGAGTAGGGTAAGGCCCAAGTCTGTGATCGTTTCCCATAGTTTAGTGCCCTTGCGATCACATTTGGTGTAGCCCCATTCGTTATGTTTGGCATTAAAGTCGCCCACGATTATCAGCTGTGAGTGACCCGCTAGTGTGCTGACTTTCCTTAGGAGATTGGCTGCATGGATACTTGTGTCTCTGGGTGGACTATATAAATTTAAAATGTAGACGCTGCTGTCAGAGCGTTTGTTGGGAAGAAGTTCCACGAGAGTGTGAGCTATCTGTGGATAATGCAAGTCATGTTGGATCGCCGTGAGATTCCGTTGTACCAGTATGGCAGTGGCCGGTCGCCTATCGGATGTAATAAATTCGTTGAAGGCGGCATATCCAGTCAGTTTTGCTGGGTAGCCTGTTTCTTGTAATGCAATTATGTCAGGTGACTGGTCAGCGTTTTGGAGGTGAAATTGCAAGGCCGCCCGTTTATTGCGGTAGCTCCTGCAATTCCACAGCCAAAAGAGCGTGCTAGTCGCGTTGGCCATATTTTCGTGAATATGGCGTTGCCCTGACCGATTGGGTCGAGGGCATTTTGGGGCTTTTGTTAGCAATGGGCTGCGTGGGAGTTGAGGATGGAACGATTGGTGTCTGTGATGCGATTACGTCGGCTGCAGCTGCACTCTCTGTCAGTGCGGGAAGCGAACCCAAACGGGCTGTAAGGTTAGCGATAGCCATACCAAGGGCAGCGATACTCTCAGTGAGCTGTTTGTTTTGAGCAGTTTGTTCCCTAGTCAATTTGTCGAACAGGGATTCTAGTTTTTCAATTCGCTCATTGATTTGCGAGACGTGCGGTTCTGCTGTGGCAATTACGGCTGTTTGATCGGCAGCCTTACGTTTCGTGCCCCTGACCGCGTCTACGTCCATTGTGGCAGTGTTTTCATGTTGAGTGACACAGGCCACGATCTGTGCGGCACTGTTTGTCGTAGTCGCGCTTATAGGTGCTTGCTTGCTTTCCAAATGTTTAATTTTATCGTTAGCGGCAGCCAATTGTTGTTGCAAGAGCTTGACCTGTTCTGCCAACTGCCTCACCTGTTGGTTTTCGCCAGGGTTTTTCTGCGGCTGTTGCGGCTTGTCCGTCTGCCAAGCAGCACCCTTTTCGTGCGGGACGGCCGGTTGTCTGTTGTGGTTATCCCGGGTCCCAGATGGCGATCGGGAATGGGCACCGTCGTCAGATCCGGTGGCACTGGTACTCCTCCCACTAAGCGGCGGGAAAGATCCTTGATAGTTCTTATTGTCTGTGGTAGTCTCCTCAGTCTGGGAGCCGGAAAGGTTCCGAGTTGCCTTGTCGGTGCTCTTCAAGGTTGTTGGAAGCTTCCTTTTCAGGAATCTGTATTTGCAGTTGCGACTGCCGGTTAGGTGGCCGCCTTTACAAACGACGCATTGCGCCGGGCAAGCGAGTTCTTCGCCGTCAATAGGTTGCGGGTGGCTTTCGCCACATCGACGGCAGGTATTTTGTTTCGGTTTCGGACACACGTCGGTCCTGTGACCAGTTTGTCTGCAATTGAAACACGCCTCTACCCGTTCCCTGAAGGGATATAGCCAGAGCGTGAAGGCAAGGTAACGGACATGCTTTGGAAGGGTGTGGCCAGCGAGGGTTATGACGAAATGTCTGGTCTTCCCCAGTCGCCGGGCTCCTACGATGTCGATAGTTGGATTACGAACGCGAAGCTCGTTGAAAACCTGGTTGTCACTCTCGAAGCTGTGCGCATTGAATATTATGCCCCTGACTGAGTTGTCAGGTGCTGGGGCATACACAGCCATGGCACAAGATTGGTCGGCAACTTGCAGTTGTGTAATCTTCAGGTAAGCCATTCCACGGTTCTCATCAGGTGTGCTGACTGTAATAGTGTTGTTGGTCGGGTGAATGCGCACCTGGTCGATGTGCAAGACTTCGGGCGAGTCGAAAGCTGCAGCGGCGTATAAGGCTTCAGTGAGGCGGGCCGGTCCCAGATCGGCCAGGTTTAACGAACCTTGCGGTCGCAGGACAATTTTGTAGTCTTCCGGCGGTAACCGTGGTAGTGGGCGACGCTTTGGAGCAGGCGGTGGCCGTGCACGGTGAGAAGCGGGCTTGCCGCGTTGGGCGTCGGCGGCCGCATTGTCGGCAGCGTCTGAGCGGTGCTCGGGGTCAGGACGGCGATATCGGCGTTGCATGGCCAACGCAGTATGTGACCATGATCCGTCATTGAGCTCTTCATCAGTTATTGGCGTTCCGTCTACGACAACTTCCATTCCCCTGCCTGGGACGCGCTCTGGAAGCGAACGCTGGCAGAGAAAGGTGGCCTCTCCTTGTCGCAACGACGCCGGAGTTAGGGTAAGCACGGCGGCGTAGCGAAGTCGGGCATGTTGCGCTCACAGCAGCAAAACGACGACTTGCCGGCGTGGAATGGTGATTTCCAACGGTGCCAGGCGTCCTACTGGAGCGGTGTGTCACTTTTCAGACATAGAAGACGGAACTTGTGGCGATGCAGCAAGGTAAAAATGCAGAGTCCATGCGAAACTTGTCCGTGAGCTATCTATCTATCGATCTAGCCGCCTACGTATGGGTGCTCTCATGATCGCCTCCTTAACTTGGTGTAGACCGAACTTTGCATGGGAGGGTAAGAGGATTTGACGAATATGACTGCCTGGTCATGACATGAATAACATTAAAATACTGTCGCGTACGTCGTCAAACCCTTTCCACTAGACACGTGTGGCACATACCCGTTTACCACGGGCCGCAGGGTACGGGTATGCGCCACAGGTGATTGACAGTTTATATCTACCCAGGAACGGCGAGAAGAGACATTGGTAACCTAAATGCTAGAGCGTTCAGGAAAACCAACATCGGCAGCGTTGACTGAACGAATGGTACGAATCAAAATTAGGATTCCAGCAGGAATCGAACCCAAGCATTCTGCGTGGCAATCAGGTATTCTACGACTGAGCCACGCCAGGTCTATAAACTGGTTTGGAAAAAACAGCCTACGCAGGCGTAATATCGGCGCAACGTCAATTGTGGTTGTGGTGCTGGTTATCTAATTTTACAAGAAAGCAACAAACACTATACGATACGATGTGTATACTCCTACGATACAGGAGTCATATCAGATTAACGTCTGTAGTTCCAGTGTTGGCTCCGCTTTTATAGCTGTCTAATAAGCATTACGTTTGTATTCCTATGATTCAGCAAGCTATATTGAAGCATTGCTCGACCCCGGAGGAATACATTAACGAAAGTTGCATATGACATCCACATCACGGCACCGTAAAATGCACTTCGTCCACCAGAACGACGCAGTGTCCTCTTCATTTCTTACGAGGCTGGGCGATGGCCTCATGCTGACCGAGAATGATGCCAGATTGATTGACAGCCGCTTTGTAGACTAGGCTACGTAGGCCACATACGCCAAGGT
Organism: Rhipicephalus sanguineus; assembly: GCF_013339695.2. Taxonomy (NCBI): domain Eukaryota; kingdom Metazoa; phylum Arthropoda; class Arachnida; order Ixodida; family Ixodidae; genus Rhipicephalus; species Rhipicephalus sanguineus. The sequence continues at coordinate 17,527,267 of NC_051178.1, read as the reverse complement.
AGTCTAGGAATACGACAAGCACCATCCACTGATGTTGGTCTAGTAGCACTATCCAGACCTTCCAGCCTCGACGGCCTATACCTCACCAACGCGAATGGTGGCTTCAGGTTCCGACATGTCGCCGGATCTGTCGAGAGACAATTTGTCGACGAAATGACCGAGGCATCCACGAGTTCTAACAGCTCTACTATACCACATACTTCACTACACATGGACCCCTCGTCACCACGATCACGACCGGATCCTATGACAAGTCATGACAAGCTGCTAGTGCTCACTGATCACGGTGATGATGCCCTTGTTCAAGAACTGTCAAGACCTTCTTGCACACATGCACACGGGTTCGTGAAACGTGCGTGCGTTCTCGGGACACGTATAAGCACTACATATCAGCTTACCGCTTCTGGTGTTGGCAATACCAATGTTGCCATTGGCAGCGTTACCCAAACGTAAACAACTGGTTATATAACACATATGCGGCTCTTCAACATATATGTGTGTGCGTATAAAACTTATGCAAACCTTTAGCGTCGTTTTGTAACGTGTCGCTCAGTAAAAAAAGTTACGCCACAGTCACCTACCCGCCGCATGCTTCGCATAACATCGACTCCCACGGTACGTGGGATCTGCCGAATTTTTCTATTTGTGATATATTTGTTCATCATGAGCATTATTTATTTTTGTATTAGGGTTGCTTATTATTATTTCTTTATATTTCCTATTTCGGCGGCGAAGTTTCCAGCGTAATCTAGCGAGCCCTGGCAAAAAAGAGCGTCGCGTGGCTCGAGGCCCGCGGGACAGGCGGTCACAACAAAGGCGAGCAAGCGACATGCTCAGCGCAGGAACGGGCGCTGAAAGAAGCGACCTAAAAGAGCTTAAGAACAAGAATAAGCACAGAAATCACTCGTAGGAGGCAACTCGCCTGCTCCAAGTACCGCCCAATAGCACCAGCCAAAGTTGAAGGTCAGCAGGCCTCCTTCGAAAGGGATGACGAGTGGCCTTGCTGGCAGTAGCGATGAGTAGAGGGCACCGCTGAGCAACATTACTAGACCCGTGAGCTGCATGGCGTAGGCTCCATACCTGGGCACCGCGCAGAGCAGCACGTTCATGAGCAGCCACAGCGCCAGGGACGTCCTGCATATCACACCGCAATCACCTCTATAAGCGAACAGCAGGTATGTGTTCTTAGCTGGCCACTTGTCTTGCCCAGAAAGAGCTATGAAATCAAAAGTTTAGAATGAAGCGGACTGTACTCACCAGCATCTAATTGTACCCCAGCTAGAATATAACAGCACACTAAAACGCCTAAACAACAAAAAGAAAAGGTTATTTCGTTTAGCCAAACGCTCAAATAGTGTCTCTTTCTGGGCACATTATACAATAGCAGAAAAAGAGTTTCATTCATTAGCCGCAAGCGCTAAACGATCGTTTTATTCGGAATCACTCCCTTCCATGTTAAGAAATCACCCGAAGCAATTTTGGAAATACATTAACCCAAAGCCACACAAACCAATATCACTAGTTGATGACGATAATAAGCCTATTCCAGACCATAACGTAGCTCATGTACTCAACACTGTTTTTTCGAGCGTGTTCACTTCTGACCCTTGTACTAATCCTCCTGAATGTCCCTAACTACACCACCCACCAATGTCCGATATAATGTTTGAAGTAAATGACATCACCAAATTAATTGAGACGCTTAAGTTTACGTCTTCAGCTGGCATTGACGGGATCAACTCTAAACTGCTAAAGAATACTAAACACGTCACCAGTACCTTCCTATGTCACATCTTTCAGCAATCTTTGTCATCTGGAGTGGTGCCGCAAGACTGGAAGGTGGGCAAGATAATTCCAGTACCAAAAAAAGGTTCATCATCTTCATGCAATAACTATCGTCCAATTTCCCTGACCAGTGTTTGTTCGAAACTAATGGAACACATAATCTATTCTCTCGTGGTAAAGTTTCTAGCATCATGTCATTACTTCAATCCTAAGCAGCATGGCTTTCAGAAGGGTATGTCTTGCGAAACACAACTCGTCCTCTTCATCAATGACATATCCTCTTACCTCGACCAAAACATACCCGTTGACACCCTCTTCCTAGACTTTCAAAACGCGTTTGACAAGGTTCCTCATAAACGGCTCTTTCTAAAACTCTCACGATTAAATCTCAACCCTCCTGTTTACGAATGGCTCTGCGACTTTCTGTCTAACCGTCAGCAATTTGTTTACGCTAACCAACACTCATCTCCTTTATCACCTGTTGTCTCCGGCGTGCCACAGGGCACTGTTCTGGGCCCGTTGCTTTTTTTAATATACATTAACGACTTACCCAAGGGTTGTGCTTCTAAAATCCGGCTGTTTGCTGATAACTGTGTAATTTACCGTCCCATAGTTAACAACACTGACGTCCTCACCTTGCAGTCTGACCTTTCTCTCATAGACTCTTGGTGTAACAAATGGCTAATGTCTCTAAACGTGAGCAAAACATCACGTCTAACTTTTCATCGTCGTCAATCGTTCGTTTCCGCTAAATACATGATAGCTGATGCGCAGTTACATCTTATAAATACCTTGGTGTTAACCTATGCAATAACCTTACTTGGTCCCTTCACATTTCTAACATCAGCAATGCAGCTAATTGTGCGCTTGGCTATTTGCGTCGTAACCTACGCCTTGTTCCCTCTCCGGTGAAACTACTAGCATACTTAACACTCGTTTGACCAAAACTCGAATATGCATGCTCAGTTTGGGACCCGCATAAAACTAACCTCTCAACCGCTCTGGAATCTATACAAAATCGTGCAGCTAGGTTTATTTGTTCAGACTACTCTTATCACACCAGCGTCACCGAGCTTAAGTCATCTCTTCATCTTCAAACCCTCGAGCAGAGCCGCAAGACTGCAAGATTGTGTCTGTTTTATAATTTCTATCACCTTTTACCTCACCAGGCTGACATCACACCCTTGCATCGTACTCCATCCCGTCATGGCCACCCAAAGGCAGTCTATCCTCCGGCAGCCCACACTACCGCTCACATGAAATCATTCTTCGTTCACACGGCAAAGGACTGGAATCGTCTTCCTGCCGACGTTGTACACCACTCCAACCATGCATCTTTCAAGCCATCCATCGAAACTATCATCGACTAGTTATGACCACCCCTCATGTAATACCCCTCACGGGGCATTTGAGGTACTAATAAATAAATAAATAAATAACATGTAAGAAATATATATATATATATATATATATATATATATATATATATATATATATATATATATATATATTGTAAGGAAGGCAGCGGCGCTCGCGCATGGTCGTGAGCTAGAGAAGCTGAGGAAGAAGCCCGAGAATAGAACAGCCAGCCAGCGATCAGGCGTTGCCTCTGTTTCTCTCATTACAATGGCGCAGTCGACGAAAACGAAGAAGTATTATATCCAAGCTTCTTCGTCCATGGCACCCGCCAGCATACAGCCGCAGTAAGCTCTCCTTGAGGACGGCGTCCAGGCCTCCTCGGCACCTGCTCACCTGGCGCCAGTGCCACCACCGTTCTGGGACGGCGTCTAGGCCTTCTCGACAGCTCCGCAACGTTTCACCGACGCCGTGGTACCCGTTCACGAGCAGGGACGCCATCCACGGGTCTTTGACCATGCATTCATCCGCTGTGATAACTGGAACCGCTGCTTACACCGTGGACACCGCCCATTGCTCGTCGGGCGCCTCAGCCGACAAGGGCGCGGAACTCTTGCGTGTCCTCACGGAACTCTGTCAACACCACCGCGTGCCGTCGTTGAACTCCGGGTTCTTGCCTGCCGCTTCACCATCGTCGGCTGTTTGGGCAGTGCCGGTGTTGCGCGGCTTCCAGGTCAACGTCTTCGGGTGGGTTGAGACTATCAACTTGCTCGGCACCGACCATGCCTGGTCGGACCATCAAAAATGGCTGATTGGCATTGACCGCCTTCGCGATGCTGCCAAGGCATGACATGCCTATGGAGGCGTCCGCCAGCAATTCTGGTCGGAGTGGTGTGCTAGGTTGACGAGTCTCTTTCGCCGGCTTTTTCATGCCTGCGACCCCCTCCCTACCGACCCACTGTCTACCGCGGATGGTAGCTGCGACGAAAACCCCTTCGACGGTACAGTTGTGCACTGCAACCCTTGGGCAGAGAGCATCGCAGAAGGCCACGCGGTAGACACAAACACCGGCCGCGGGCAAGGTTCCCCGCCACAGAGCTCCTATTCCACAATATTACAATCGACAGTAACATCACCAGAGACCACGACCGCCTTCAAGCAACAATGGTCGGTGACAATGGCACCGGCTGCCCCACGCAAACCCCCTCCAGGGCCGTCGGACGTCCGCCACTTGCAAAGTGGCGAATCCCTAAATGAAGCCGAGGCGTCTGCCAAAGTTGTCGTCGAAGATCGGTCACTAGAGCCCAAGTCTACTGGTGGTTCGGATGGTGACCTATGCTCCCCTCACCTGGGCAGCTCTGCGGGACGAGACATTAGGGTGGACGTAAACCCGACTTTGCAATTCAAGCCTGCCTATGAGCTCACGGTGGTTATCTTTCCTCAAATTGAAATGTCACGGCCATCAACCTTACGGTGCAAAAGACCTCCGACAGCACGTTCAGGAGTGCGACGGGACGATCGTCGGAGGCACCTTCGTCCGGCAGCGACTACTCACTGCTACCCGCTAGTTGCGCCTTCTGCAGAGCACGTTGAATCGTAGCGTGGCCGAGACCTGCGGCCGCATCGAGGCAGCCAATGTCGGCCACCTGAGTCATCGACACTACAGCAAGACACGTCGCGGCGCGAACAAGAGAGACCACCCAGGAACAGCCAGTACCGCGCGCCAGAGACGTTTTCGCTAAAGATGGCGCTTCAGGGTCGAGGGCTTGTGGGTCTGCCACGACCAACGCGGCACAGCCAATGTCGCCCGCCTGAAACATCTGCACTTCACCCAACACAGTCGCACGAGTACCGAGACATGCAGAGACCGGCAAGAAACAGCCAATTCCGCAGCATGGCCGAGTGTAAGGAAGGCAGCGGCGCTCGCGCAAGGTCGTGAGCTAGAGAAGCAGAGGAAGAAGGCAGAGAATAGAACAGCAAGCCAGCGATCAGGCGTTGTCTCTGTTTCTCTCATTACAATATATATATATATATATACATATATATATATATATATATATATATATATATATATATATATATATATATATATATATATATATGTATATACGTATTGTGGAGAAGCATTGGAACGCTGTAATGGGCCGTCCTCTCGAGGGCCTTCCAGTGGGTCGCCCTCTTCGCCTCTCGGAGAGCACGCCCCTCGCGCTCGTGAGAGTGTGCGCTCCCCGTCGTGGCTGTTGTATGTCGTCGCCGTCAATCCAGCCGTCAATAAACGCCTTTACGATATATATATATATATATATATATATATATATATATATATATATATATATATATATATATATATATATATATATATATATATATATATATATATATATATATATTACTGTAACGAAGAGGAAGTACTCCGGCGCAGAAGCAGCAGCATCGAGGGTGCAGCCGAGCCGAGCGCTAGCGGACTGTGCTCGCTGCATTACGCGACGAACGATCAGCACTACGCCCAATAAAGCTCCCTTATATTTGGTGGAGTGGCAGCGATGGCGTAGTGGTAGAGCATCAGCCTCGCATGCAAGAGGTCTGTGAGTCGAATCCCCGTGCCGGAAAATTGCCAACCGGATTAAAAAAAATCTGCGTGATGATGGAATTGTGTAAAAGGCCTGGGGTGCAGCCTCACTGGCGACCACAGACAGCAATGCACTCCCTCACCAGAGCAGGATTGGCCACCCTGGTGTAGTACTTGGCCACTACCTCCCACATGAATATACCAATTAACCCTCGGCTCTCAGTCTCCAGGGGCTGCGAAGCAACTGACCAAGGCGGCGGTCAGACCTGCGACGCAGCAGAGGGTGCTAAGAATCTCTGGGTCCGGACAGACCACCATTAGAATCTGAACTTGGCTACGTACAACGCTAGAACTTTATCTTGTGAGGCGAGTCTAGCTGTACTATTCGAGGAATTAGAGGGTGTTAAATGGGATGTAATAGGGCTCAGTGAGCTTAGGAGGCCACAGGAGGCTTGTACAGTGCTTAAGAACGGACACGTCCTATGCTATCGTGGCTTAGCTGACAGAAGAGAACTAGGGGGGGGGGGGTCCTTATTCATAAAAATATAGCTGACAGTATAGAGGAATACTATAGAATTAATGAGAGGGCGATATGTATAGTAATTAAGTGTAATAAGAGGTACAAGATGAAGGTGGTACAGGCCTACACGCCTATACCCAGCCATGGTGATCAACTGGTTGAACGCTTCTACGAAGACGTAGAATCAGCAATGAGTAAGGTAAAGACACAGTATACTGTACTGATGGGCGACATTAATGCAAAGGTAGGCAAGAAGCAGGCTGGAGATAATGCAGCTGGAGAATATGGCATCGGCTCTTGAAACGCCAGAGGGGAGTTACTAGTAGAGTTCGCAAAACGCAATAACTTACGCATCTTGAATACCTTCTACAGAAGACGGGCTACTTGTAAGTGGACGTGGAGGAGTCCTAATGGCGAAACTAAAAATGAAATAGACTTCATAATGTGCGGCCACCCGGGCATTGTACAGGATGTGGAAGTAGGTAACAAGATCCCATGCAGTGACCATAGAATGGTAAGATCTAGAATTCAACTAGACGTGAGGAAGGAACGGCAGAAACTGATACGCAAGAAGCCGATTAATGAACTAGCTCTGAGATGGAAAGTACAGGAATTCAGAGTTTCACTTCAGAGCAGGTACGCGGCTTTAACCGAGGAAACCGACCTTAGCGTTGACGCAATGAACGATAATCTGACTAGTATCGTTAAGGAGTGTGCAGTGGAAGGCGGGGGAACAGTCGTTAGGCAGGACACTGGTAAGCTATCCAAAGAGACGAAAAACCTCATTAAGAAACGTCAAGCCGTGAAAGCCTTAAATGCAACAGACAAAATAGAGCTGGCGGAGCTTTCGAAGTTTATCAATAGGCGTAAAGTCACCATAGGCGTATCTACCGGGAGGCAAGGGGGCGCCAGCCCCCCCCGTTGAGAAATGTTAGGGGGGCGGAGCCCCCCCGCTTTCGACAGTGGTTATTGCCGGCTACAGACTGGGAAACAAACAAGTCAGGCAAAGTTTTACTTGAACGCAGCAATAACGTAATTATGCAATAAAATTTGTCCTACGATTCTGCTGTGACGACTGTCCTCCCTGTGTCATGACCACGCACTGTAGGCAACCTGCAGTGCGGGCTGCCTATTCCATGCTTGTGCACCCTGCGCTCGAGCATTGCAGAGGAGGCTATCGCTCCGCAGGGGCTGTAGCAATACAACAGTCCAACAATACAACAATAACAATACAACAGTCTGCCATGATATTTTGTTCTGCCTTGCCTGAAATTTACGTAATCGGCAACGCAAACATGGGCAGGAACCAGTAAACGTTTTATGGCCCGATCAAATGCTCTCCTTTTTCAGGAAATTTAGTTTCTTTCTTTGAAAACGAATAGCATCGTCACTGCTCGATATCCAAACTGCTGTGAGTTAATGAGTGTGCAAAAGTGTCCAGTATTTTAGTTGTGCCTAGCCAAGACACCTAAAATAGATTCGCACTTTAGACCCAGATTAGCCTGATTCACTCTGCTTATTATACGGTAGCCTGCAGCAATCACGGCGGCTTATAACAAGGCAGTGGACTAGAGCACATTGAGAAGCCCAGCTTTCAAGTTTGCCCCATTACTTGATCTTCCTCGCAGGGAGATGATCAGCGTGCACGGTTTTCTGGACTAAGAAGGCTGCCCACCTGCAAAGTATTGTATCCGCTCCTAATACTGTTTATTTCTCTCTCTACCTCTCTGTCAGCAACGATGAGTTCACAGAGAGTTGTACAGGTATAAAAACAGCTCAACATCGTTATACTACAACTGAAAGTATCTATTATACACATATGAATCCACCTCGCCCGCTGCTATAAGCAGCCGCTGCCAATGCGATCGGCGGGTAGCCTTCTTAAATTACAGTTCGAACGAGAGACTCTCAGGCTATTCGAAAAAAAAATGAGTTATTGTTCAGCATAGTAATGTGCTGTTTATTGTGTACACTTCATTTTAACGCCGCCAGTTTTCACGGACTCATGACGTCGCGTAACAAGGAGGCGATTTTATGGCACATTGAAAATTTTTTGACAAATAGCGAAGAACCAATGACAAACGATACGTCGTATTGGAAATAGTTCATTATTACTATTTTTTACGCAGTCATTTGTAAGTGGTAATTACGCAGTGGATCACTTAAAGGCCAACTCCGGCGATTTTTAGAGGTCGGTGATCTCAATGAAATTCGCTGGGTACGTTCCTTTGCACGTTTCCGTCATTTATGCCAAATTACAGACTTGAGACATGCGCAGATTGTTTCCAAATGAATTTTAAAGATTGTCTGCAAGCGCTCTCCTGTCTTCCCACAATTATTGGCAACATTGCGTCTGTCACGTCAGTATTGGAAAGGCGGCGGAAGTGACGCAGCCGAGGGCACCGCTAACTTCGGCCGCTACAGCGAGCGTCTGCTGTGCTGGCCGAGACACTGTCAATATCAGACGCGGCACTGTCAGTCGCAAACATTACAGCTGATGCGCGGCGTGCTCACCTTTCCACTGTGCGCCTGCTCGTCCCGGCTGTCACAGTTTTCATACTCCGCGCCGGTGTGACCGGCATGCCTTGCACGACTTCCGTTTCGTTCGTAACAACGTCTACGTCATACGTAGCCAGTACACTCGGTTGGGTTTCGGTTTCGGTGTTGCGCTTTTTCGCTTATTTAAAATTATTCTCCAATTTGCCGAGCATTTCTGCTATCGGGCCCGTAACAGGAGCGTCTCAGGAACATAAAAGCACCATTACTTTCACATGGCCAAAAAATTGCCGGATATGGCTTTTAAAGAGACACTAAAGGCAAACATTAAGTCGACGTTGATTTTTTTCAATAGCGGTCCAGAAACCTCGTAGTGCTATACTTTTGTGCCAAGGAAGTGCGTATTTTGTAATGAAATCACGTTTTAGTGGCCCGCATCGCGTTAGCGCACTTCAAATCAGCCGCCTGAAAGCGATCTTTCTCGCGTCACTGTTGCCGTGCCCAACGTTGCCTGCCTTTACTGCGCGGTGGCGTGCACTGGCGGCGTGCACCATTCGCCCATCCGGCAACATCACATGCATGCGGCATTTTGTCGAACTTTCTGTCAGAGAGACTTTCACGAGCGCGCAAAACGCACGCGGCAGTACGCATTACCGAAACTACCACTGAGACACGACCGCGTGAGCGAAGCAGGGTGCCGGGCGAAGCGCAGCAGTTCGGCGAAAACAGAACCTTTGAACCACGCGCGCCTCTCCCTATGGCAACGCCAAAGAGGTTATTTTTTCCACGAATCAAACAGAAACGAACAAGCAACATTTTATTGTCTCTTGATGCACGGAAAGGTTCCTTTTTTTACTGCAGCTAGTTTGATTGCGAGTGATTAATTCTAGTCGGACTCTCTCCCGTCATCGGGATCATTTCCTCATTCCGCTCACTGTGTGATACATTTAGCTTAATTTCTCGGTAAGTAGGCACTGCTGTTGATAATATAGCCGTTTTAGACTTTGTCATACATTGAACGCTCACGCTGACATAAATTGTTATTTACCTTTAGTGTCCCTTTAAGCGTGTTGCGTCGTTTTACGAGCAGGTGCTGTGAGCATGACCCAGAAAATTTCGACCAATCATTAACAGCTACCGACCAATACGGAAGGAAGCAATGCGGGGTAGCTTAGCGTTATATTCGCCCACATATTTTTCTAAGAAAATTTCAGCTTACGCCGTTTACGTAGGCTATTTACTTGGAGGAACCGGAGGGGAAGAGTAAAGGGCCACTTCACCGCTTTTCCGTCCACCCCCACCCAAGCTGGAAAAAGGAGGGCAAGGAGCGACCGCTAGTATATAAATTCGTAGCCATTTATAATCCTATAACTATGCACAACCGGCTCAATGTAGTTTCCTTAGGTATTAATCGACTGAACTTGGTCTTCTTCTTAAGAAAGACGTTATATTAGACGGCTCTAACAGTAAAGAAATTGGCACTCGGCTTATCCTGAAGACTTCTGCGAAGTACCTTGCTTTGTGAGCCACGTGTTTTGTTTACTAGGTGAGCATTTAAGGTCGTAGCAGCTTCTTCGTACTCATCGTATCTACAATGCCAAACTAAGATTGGGAAGTTTGCTGATGCAATGCTCAAATCATAAGCGTAAACTTGAGTGTACTTCCTTAAACTTCGCGGTACTATTTCCAAAATGTTAATAAACACTGCTGTGTTGTCGCGCTATAGGGCGGCCCAGCTTGCACAATCTGTTTGTGCAGATTTTTCCTTGATTTAAAACAAACCTGAAATGAAATATGTATATACTTACTATATATATATATATATATATATATATATATATATAAATATATATATACTTTTACTTACATATATATATATATATATATATATATATATATATATATATATATATATATATTGAAAGACGCAGGAAGACATCACCAGGCAGGGCCAGCAGCAGCGTTTATTCCGCGATGTCTGCCTCGGCTCAGAACAGCAACCAACCAACCCAATGGCGATGATGACGGTTATGTACAAGTGAGAACGATGAAGTACGATAAATGTGCTTACAATATATATGTGTGTGTGTCTGTGTGTGTGTGTGTGTGTGTGTGTGTGTGTGTGTGTGTGTGTGTGTGTGTGTGTGTGTGTGTGTGTGTGTGTGTGTGTGTGTGTGTGTGTGTGTGTGTGTGTGTGTGTGTGTGTGTGTGTGTGTACGGCGGACAGAGTGAGCGACATTAGCCCCCCACTCACGAACGAGTTGGTAAGCCACTGAAAGTAGCCCACATAAGAAAGTATAATATGGAGCGAATTGAGCATGCTCTAAAGAACGCAAGAAGCTTCACAGCTATGAAGACAAGACTGTGCATAGGCAAAAATCAGATTTATGCATTAAGGGACAAGGAAGGCAAGCTCACAACAAATGTGGATAGAATAGTTGCCTGTACAGCAGCCGAGACAGTCAGGATGGTAACGTAAGAAGCAGTAATACCCCAGAGGAATCTGACATCCCACCAGTGTTGACAGGAGAAGTAAAGAAAGCCCTAAAGGGAATGCGAAGAGGCAAAGCCGCTGGTGAGGATCCGGTAACATCAGAGCTGTTAAAAGACGGTGGAGCGATTATGTTAGAAAAACTGGCCACCCTGTATACGAAGTGTCTCTCGACGGGGAGGATACCAGAATCCTGGAAGAATGCCAACATCATCTTGATCCATAAGAAAGGGGACGTCAAGGACCTGAAAAGTTACAGGCCCGTCAGCTTACTGTCCGTTCTCCACAAGCTATTTACAAAAGTAATTGCTAACAGAATTAATACGACCTTACAGTTTAATGAAGCAAAGGACCAGGCAGGATTTCGTATAGGCTTCTAAACAATACACCATATTCATACAATCAATCAGGTGATAGAGAAATGCGCGGAATACAACCAACCCCTATACATAGCCTTCATACATTACGAGAAGGCATTTGATTCGGTGGAGACATCAGCAGTCATGAAGGCACTGTGGAATGAGGGCTTCGACAAAGGCTATATAAACGTAATGGAAGAAATCTATGGCGGATCGACAGCCACTATAGTCATCCATACAGAAAGCGACAAAATCCCAACAAGGAAGGGCGTACGGCAGGGAGACACGATCTCTCCAATGCTATTCACCGCGTGCTTACACGAGGTTTTCAGTGCCCTAGATTGTGAAGAATCAGGGATAAGTGTTAATGGAGCGTATCTCAGTAACCTGCGATTCGGTGATGACATTGCATTGATAAGTAACGCGGGAAACTAATTACAGCTCATGATCACTGAACTGGATACGGAAAGTAGAAAAGTAGGTCTGAAAATTAATATGCATAAGACTAAAGTAATGTGGAACAATCTTGGCAGAGAACAGCGCTTTGCGATAGGTGGCGTGACACTGGAAGTTCTAAAGGAGTACGTTTACGTAGGACAGGTAGTAACCGCGGATCCGAACCATGAGAGTGAAATAATTAGAACAATGAGGATGGGATGGGGCTCATTCGGCAAGCACTATCAAATCATGAATGGTAGTCTACCACTATCCCTCAAGAGGAAGGTATATAACAGCTGCATCTTACCGGTACTTACCTACAGAGCAGAAACCTGGAGACTTACAAAGAGTGTTCAACCTAAATTGAGGACGACGCAGCGAGCGATGGAAAGAAAAATGATAGGTGTAACCTTAAGAGAGAGGAAGAGAGCAGAGTGGGTCAGGGAACAAACGGAGGTTAAGGATATCATCGTTGAAATCAAGAAGAAATGGATATGGGCCGGGCACGTAGCACGTTGGCAGGATAACCGGAGGTCATTAAGGGTAACTGACTGGATTCCAAGAGATGGCAAACGCGTGAGGGGGAGACAGAAAATTAGGTAGGTAGATGAGATTAAGAAGTCTGTAGGTATAACGTGGCAGCAGAAAGCACAGTACCGGGTTGATTGGCGGAACATGGGAGAGGCCTTTCCCCTGCAGTGTGCGTAGACAGGCTGATGATGATATTTGGCGGAGCCGCGCTGGATCTTCGTTCTCGGAGGCTACCTTCTGCTATGCCGGACGCCAACCAGCAGACGCTTCCGTCACCACCTGTCACCTGTCCTGCACTGTTCCCCAGCGGGAGCCTCCAATTGTCGGCGGAACAGACGACAACGACGTTGAAGATTGGCTCTCGATTTACGAACGGGTGAGCGCTCTAAACAAATGGACCGATGCGGACATGTTACCGCGCGTATCAATCTACCTCGCGGGTGTTGCCAGTCTTTGGTTCAGGAACCACGAGGGAGATGTCCAAACGTGGCCGCAGTTCAAAACGCTCATCACGGCAGTATTCGACCAACCCGCCCTCCAAAAACTGCGAGCCGAGCAGCGTTCACGCGCATGCGCCAAAGGCACGGGTGAAACGTTCACCAGTTATATTGAAGACGTCGTCCACCTGTGCAGACGCGTGGACGCTGCCATGACGGAAAGTGAGAAAATCAAGCATATCATGAAAGGAATTGATGATGACGCTTTCCAAATGCTCCTGGCGAAGAACCCTACCACAGTTAATGACGTTATTCGCTCTTGCCGGAGCTATGATGAATTACGGAAGCAGATAGCTCTGACGAGACGGCCTCCCGCACACGACCTGGCATCACTGTCTAGCCTTACCAACGGCCACGACCAAGCGTCGCTGATAGCCGAAATAAAATCCTTTGTCCGCGAAGAAGTCGCCCGACAGCTCTCCCTGGTGCCCTTCACACAGGAAGCTACCACAACTCTGCCATCGTCCCTCCGCGGCGTCATTGAAAGAGAGGTCGCTGAAGCGCTGCCAGTTGTCCGCGAGCAAACTCTTGTGGCTGCTCCACTTACATACGCTGCGGTCGCTTCCATGCCCTGTCGGAAAGCACCCGTACCTCCTGTCCAGCATCCTGTGAGCTGTCCTCCGCCTCCGGTCCGCTGGGCCAGCAATGCCACAGCCAACCCGTGGTTCACGCTCGACAATCGCCCGATATGCTTCGCATGTCGATACCCTGGACACATCGCCAGATAGTGCCGATAGAGTTCATCGTACTTTATTTATTGTGCTCCAGTGCGATTATCTTAGGATGGGAGTTTCTGCTGCGACACAACGCCTGGATCGGTTGTGCTCGTGCTGAAGTCGAATTCTGCTCACTCGATGACCCACCCTCCGTCGACCACCAATCTTCCGCTAAACGTGTCGTCAACGACGACACCTACATCCCTCAGTACTCTTCGGCAGCCGTACCAGTCTCGTGCAGCTTCATATCCGACGGGACGGTCTTCTTCACGCCCTCTCAAATCTTCGTTACCCGAAGACACTTTCTGTTGCCCTTTCTGCTCTTGACCTTGTCGGAGGTTTAGCCCATTTACAATCATCATTCTTCACTACTATCATTGCATTGTCACGAGTGCCTTGGCCACGTCGAGACTGTCAACTCCACACAAATCTTCTCCGTCCCCGATGAGGTGCCTTCGACGGCCGTCTGTGCACTGGGTGTCCTCTCGACGCCTGACCCCGCATCTACAGATGTATTCCGACCATTCATCGCCGACGATTTGACACCTGCGCAGCGATCAGAGCTCCTTACCATCCTTCAGCACTACCGCCTTTCTTTCGACGTTGCACAAACATCACTAGGTTGTGCCTTAGAAGTAGAACCCCACATCGACACTGGTTCTCACTCACCGCTGCGGCAACGTCCATATCGCGTTTCCGCTACAGAACGCCATGTCATCGCCGACCAGGTGGACGACATGCTCCGCCGCGGTGTTATTCGACCTTCACAGAGCCCATGGGCGTCCCCTGTGGTACTTGTCACAAAGAAAGACAGTTCCATCGGCTTCTGTGTCGATTTCCGGCGATTGAACAAGATCACGCTGAAAGATGTATCCACTGCCGCGTATTGACGATGCTCTGGACTCTTTACAGGGTGTCGAGTTCTTTTCCTTGCTAGATTTGCGGTAAGGCTACTGGCAGGTGCCGATGGTGGAGGCCGATCGCCCCAAAACCGCTTTTGTCACGCCATACGGCTTGTATGAATTCACCGTCATGCCTTTCGGACTTTGCAACGCGCCTGCTACGTTCGAACGAATGACGCACAACGTTCTGCGTGGCCTTAAATGGAAGGTCTGCCTGTGCTAGCTCAATGACACCTTGGTCTTCGCCCCTGACTTCGCAACACACTTGCGCCGCCTTCAGCACGTCCTTAGTTGCTTGAACAACGCGGGTTTGCAATTAAACCTGAAAAAATATCGATTTGCCATGCGTCAACTTACCCTTCTACGCCACGTTGTTTCCAAGCACGGCACCCTCCCGGATCCCGAGAAATTGTACGCTGTTGCAGCGTTTCTCAAACCTACTAGCATCAAAACTTCGCAGTTTCGTTGGCTTATGCTCTTATTTCTGGCAGTTCGTTCGAAACTTTACGTCAATGATATCACCTCTCACAGAACTGCTTGGCAACATTAAATATCTTTCATCGTGGTCCCCTGCCTGCGACGAGGCTTTCACCACCTTGCAACGGCTTCTGACGACGCCACCCATTCTTCGCCATTTTGACCCTCAAGCTCCAACTGAGGTCCATACCGACGCCAGCGGTGTAGGCCTGGATGCTGTGCTTGCACAGCGGCAACCTGGCCATACTGAATACGTCACGGCATACGCTAATCGCACGCTCACCAAGGCAGATAGTAATTACAGCAGGGGCGTAGCCAGAAATTTTTTTCGGGGGGGGGTTCAACCATACTTTATGTATGTTCGTGCGTGCGTTTGTATGTGCGCGTGTATATATACGCAAGCAAAACTGAAAAATTTCGGGGGGGGTTTGAACCCCCCCAACCCCCCCCCTTGGCTACGCCCCTGAACTACAGCGTCACAGAGAAGGAGTGTTTGGCCATTCTGTGGGCGCTTGGCAAGTTTCGCCCTACTTATGTGGCCGTTCTTTTGACGTCGTGACTGACCACCAAGCCTTGTGCTGGCTTTCGACGTTAAAAGACCCATCCGACTGCTTTGCTCGTTGGGCGTTGAAAATTCAAGATTACGATATACGCGTGGTTTGCCGCTCAGGACGGAATCATGCTGACGCTGACGCGCTTTCCCGTTCCCCTCTTTCTCTGAAAACCACTGCTGACTCCGCGCGTGAGACCACATTATCATCTCTCGACTTTGACAGCGTTGCTGTCGAACAATGCCATGACCCTTGGACTGCGTGTCTGCTAGACCTCCTCTTCGACCCCTCTCAAGTCCCAGCGTCGCGAATGCTCCGGCGCCAAGTTCCGCACTTTGCGATTCGTGGCAAGCTCCTCCATCGACGCAACTATGCACCAGAGGGACGCACATGTTTGCTCGTCGTACAGAGAACCTTGAGGTCGGAGATCTGTTTCTCTTTCCACGATGACCCATAGTGTGGCCGCGCAGGAGTTTTCTCAACGTACGAAAGACTTAGACACCGTTAATTGGCGTGGCATGTATACTTTCGGCCGCAACTTCGTCCGCTCTTGCCGTGAATGTCAGCGCCGAAAATCTCCACCGCACATCTCCGCCGATCAACTAATACCTTTGCCATGCCCTTCCCGACCCTTCGATCGGGTCGGTATAGGTCTCTATGGGCCGCTTTCATTGACTCCTACCGGCAACAGGTGGATAATAGTTGCAGGCGACCACTTAACACGCTATGCCGAGACTGCTGCTCTTCAAACTGCTACAGCACAAGAAGTCGCCTATTTCATACAGCACCGTTTTGTGCTGCGTCATGGAGGTCCTCAAGAACTTCTCAGAGACCGTGACCGCGTCTCATCAAGGTCGTTGAAAAAATCACAGCATATCCACGTGGTGAATGATGATGAGTGGGGCGAAGCAAACTCGGGCTGCAGCACGGCGATGGCATTGGCGCGAGCGTGGTCGTTCTTGATGGAAGATATTGTGACTAGATTGTTGGAGAACCGCAATCTGTTGCACACACCGCAACTATGGCCGAAACTGTTATCAACGAAGCCCGCTGGAAGCGGGCGTCGGCGCCTTCGGGTAGAGCCCGCGTGATTTGTTTTGCAGCCCCTTCAAGTGCTCGCACAGCCTCTGGCTGTGCCTGCCGGTACGCACGCTTTCTCGCCGCTTCACGGTCCTTCACATTTTGAAGATCCGATTCGCGCCGCAGCCCTGCAGCTTCGGCTTCGCGGGCTCGAACGGCGGAATCTGCTACGCGGCGTCGACGTGCAGCTTCGGCCTCGCGGGCTCTCACCTCAGGATTCTGTCTCCGAGCGCGCGCTGCCGCCGCCTTCCGTGCCCTCCGTTCTGCAGCCTTGTCTTCCATCTGGCGACTCCGAGCTAAAGAGAAAACGTGCCAAGAGGGAGCCTCATGGTGCGTTACTTCTGAAACGTCGTCTTCTTCTACTGCATACCACAACGCGCGCAGTAAAGAAGAAAGAATGCCACACAGGCGAACACGCACGATAGTCTCACTCGTCAACGTCGTCTTCTTCTTCTACTGCATACCAGAACGCGCGCTTCTCACGAGATAGAGGCGGCTACTACAATGCTACAAACAAACGGAGGATGGACAGACGCACGGCATAAGGAGCTTCGCCCCTAAAAGTGCTCGCTGAATGTGCTATTGTACACCCCACATGCACCGCTTACCATCCGCAGACCAATGGTACTACAGAGCACTTTAATCGCACTCTTGGTGACATGCTCGCTATGTACGGCACACCTGATCGCTCGAACTGGGACCTAGTTCTTCCATTCGTAACCTACGCTTACAATACCGCGACGCAAGCTACAACTGGTTTCTCCCCTTTTTACCTCGTTTATGGCCGTCACCCTTCCCACACAACTGACACCATTCTGCCCTATCAACCGGACGCGTCCGAGTGCCCGCCGATCTTGGAAGCCGCCAGACACGCAGAAGGTCGCCAGCTGGCCCGCCACTTTACTTCCGATGACTAGAACCGCCAAGAAGCAACCCGCGATGCCCAGACATCGACCCCCGTTTTCTCCCTGGTGCCCTTGTGTGGCTGTCACTGCTGCATCGCACACCAGGGCTCTCTTCTAAATTTCTTCCCAAGTACGATGGGCCATACCGCATTCTCGAACATACTTCTCCAGTCAACTACCTTATTGAACCTCTCACGCCTCCGTCTGACCTGCGGCGTCGTAACCGCGAGGTTGTACACGTCCAGACACTCAAGCCCTGTCATAATTCTACGCTCTCTGCAGACGACTAAATCGCCAGGATGGCTTCTTCTTTTCCCCGGGGCCATTGTAACGAAGACGAAGTACTCCGGCGCAGAAGCATCAGCATCGAGGGTGCAGCAGAGCCTCGCACTAGCGGACTTTGCTCGGTGCATTACGCGACCAACGATCAGCTCTACGCCCAATAAATCTCCTTTATACTATATATGTGTATGAGCAAGTGTAAATTAACCGTTCAGGGGGCAAGTTCTTTTCACAACGGAGGCGTTGTCCACAGTGATATAAATATTTATTTGGGAGGACCCCTCCCGAAGCTGTTGGGAAATACATATTTATATAACTGTTGACAACGCCACAGTTGTGTTATACCCATTGTATATATATATATATATATATATATATATATATATAGGTATATGTATATATACAATGGGTATAACACAACTAAGCTATCATTATATATATATATATATATATATATATATATATATATATATGAAAGTATATGCGCCTTCATAGAAAACAACTGTTTATTTTGTCTACGTTTCGACGGGAGCCCCGTGTTTTTCAGGACATAATGGAATATCCTGAAGAAGACGGGGCTTTTTGTGAAGGCGCATATACTTTTATACCTATAACCTTGCGGCAACCGAAGTTGCTCTTCCGCATTTAAGCCTTATATATATATATATATATATATATATATATATATATATATATATATATATATATATATATATATATATATATATATAGAGAGAGAGAGAGAGAGAGAGAGAGAGAGGGAGAGAGATAGAGAGAGAAATCTTCATTACCACCCAAATTTTCGTTACACAGATAGAATGTGGTCTTGACAGTTTATTAACATTATAGAAAGAGCACCGTTTCTATACTGCACACGCTGCTACGCCAACCATACATACGCGTCTTCTGCAGGTAATAGTATTACAAGTAACTCACCTTATGCATTAACCACACAACTTTATGCATAAAGACACCTATGTCCACGCCGGCCTTCCAGTAGCAGAGATTTGTATCATTCAATGAAATTTCGTTATTGTCTAGAAGCTGCTTAGCCAGTGCTGGGCAGTATCGAAGATACATGTATCTTAGATACTATCTTAGATACTCTTTGGGTATCTTGTATCTGTATCGCGATACGTCTAGCAAGACGTGTATCAGTATCTGTATTTCCGATACATTGAAGAATGTATCGTGTATCTTAAGATACAAGATACTGCGATCGCACCACCACCGGGTGAAACAATAAACGTTAGCTGAACTCCGCTTCTCAAGCTGGTAATGCTGCCACTGTCACCAGAATAAAACTAAAGGCAGTGACACCTTTACGCCACAGTTTTCCAGCGAGGATAGGCGAAGAGCTCTAAGCGTCCTTATTGGTGGAGCACAGTCACGTGGTGGCGCTCGCATCATCTCTACAGACAAGCACACGAACATCTATGCCTAGCCGACATTTTCTTTCCCCGCTTTTTTCTTTTCTCTTTAGTTGTCTCAGTGCCATGACGCTTGGCACTTAGCCCTTCCTGTGCAGCGTACACCAATGCGTGCGGCGTCTTTCGCACACATCCTGATGCCGCTGTAGTGTCGTTGTCAAAGTTTATCTTGCGTGGTGCTTCGTTGCGAAGTCTAAATGATGCAAGAATGGGGGGTTGCTTTGCGTATTGTGGCTTTCACACATCGGCGATTTGAAGGATTTCGCGGATGTAAGTTTGGCTTACATACAGTGAGATTGACTTATACGCAAACAACATTCTAACAGCTGCAGCACTGCGCACCGGTACAGATGCTGGATCTAATGGAACAGGCATCCACCTAACCGAAGCTATCATAACGTACGTCTCTTCTTTTATTCAAAGAGTTTTTAAAATACTAATTAAAATCATGAGCACAAAATCATAAAAAAATCATAAGCACAAAAATCATAATCATGTGATCACAAGCTCAAGTTTTTCTTAGCTGTCCTTCTTTTCCATCCCATACATTACCTAAGTCTCTATGTCGTTTTTTTTTTCGGTCTGCTTACTGCAATATGTCTTTAACGTGATGCCAAGGTAAGCTCTTTATTTTATTCTTACCTTGGAGATGTCTGCGTCATTTGTGCTACTGTTTACAAACTTATATTCCACTTGATTGTACTGTCATGTAAAGGCGATGTTGAGAACAAATATATAATTATCCGGGCGTGCCTAGAGTATACAGTAACAAATTCTGCTTACTGCTAAATATATTAGCGAAATTGAGTTTTTATTATAATAACCATCTTTAAGTTGTTAGCAAAGGGATTCGAGAAACCAAATGCTCCGTTTTTCTCATGAGCGCCCCGACGAGCCGTTTTACGCTATTTTCTGTAGACACTGAATTTTCTATGGTCTTACCTCAAATGCCCGATTGTCATAGCTATTAGGGGTCACTGGCCGCGATGGTCTAGTGGTTATGGTGCTTGACTCTTGTCCCGAAGGTCGCGGCTGCCGCATTTCGATGGAGGGAAATTACTCGAGGCACGTGCGCTTATATTGAGGTTTTAGAATCCCAGGCGGTCGAAATTTCGGGAAGCCTCCATTACAGCATCTTTCAATCGTGGTTTTGCGACGCAAAACGCAACAATTATTGTTAATCATATTATTAGCTTTAAAATATATCACCAGTTCTTTGGGTGGCCGTCTGTATTGTGTTTCTATACTTAATCACTGTGTTTGATACGGAACTGCTTTTCTATTTTACTTAGATATATTTGTTTTCCTCGTTTAAGCTTCCCTAAATACTTGTGTATACTGTTAATAATCACCAGGCACTCATAGCTGTAAGTGCCAATAGTGTGTATAGCGGCGGCGTCCTGCGGTGCTTTGTACAACTGTGCAATACGTCTGAAAGGTTTCTGGGCTGCACATGTTCTTGGTGGCGATTCACATAGGTGGCGATTCCGGTGATCCGCTATGCTGAAAACCGTAATACGTTTACGGGCAAAGTAGAACTCCACAGTGGTATTTGCACAATCGTGCAGAGGCTTCTTCTTGACGTTCTTGTAAATAGATGGCAACCCACTAGCTGGTCGGCAAGCAGAGCAGCGATTTCCATCAGTTACAAAAGCGACAAGCAAAAACCGCCATCAGCGATGTGTATAAATAGCTATTATATTAAGCAGCTAAAGAAACACCATAGGTTGTTTCGGAATGAAACTGACATAGCTTGAGCTAGAAGTACAAAACTTATAGAGATACCAACAGACATTTCATTCAAATGAAAGAAGATTGCTCGCAGTTAATAAATATTCGAGCGAAAATTGTTATGTATAGGGTTTTAGTGCTACATTATATGGATATACGTATAGTAAGAAATTTGCGAATGTATCGAAGTATCTTAAGATACAATTGGAATGTATCGTATCGGATACAATCAGTGTTGTAGTATCTTGTATCTGTATCTCAAATACTTCCTGCCTGAGTATCTTGTATCGTAGCGCGATACAATTGCAAGGTATCTTTGCCCAGCCCTGCTGCTCACTAATAACAGCTTTTAATATAGGTAGCAATAAATTCACCTTTTATTTTTTTCTAAAAAGTACTCCACTTCCTTGCATATAATCAGGTCTGCGTATATTGCCTATATTTTGCCTTGTTTACTCCTAGTCGAAATAGTGTTTCAAGCGCGTGGTTATTATTATTATCACTATTGTTATTGCATTGCTACGATTTATTATTGTTAAATTGTAAGTCAAGCATTGTTTAAAAATGAACAATTTGTGGTATTAGAAGCATAGCACATTGTTTATACGCATTTTATTTGTATTTGCTACATTTCTTGGAGGGCCCTCCGGCACCTCCAAGGGAATACACCAATTCCTAACGGTGTAAACATAAAGTTTCTTTGAAAAAAAAAAGCTGTGTGCGATTGTAACGTTAAGCCAACTCGCATTCCTACCTTTTCCATGGGCCATTACTTGTTTACGATCGGTGGAAGGTTTCTGGGTCTTCTACGCAGCACCTGCTTGTAATGCGACGCAAGAAATGGCGCGAAAATGATCCATCGCTTAATGACCACTTATGCACGACTACGTACAAACATGAGAGATTAAACTATTTTGCATATGGCATATTGTTGGCCATTACTTCGGCATTCGTCAAACATTTTTGGTGCGCCATAAAATTACCTGCCTGTTGCGCGATGTCACAAATGAGTGAAATGTCATGGCGTGAAATGACTTGTGGAAAGTAAACGGCACATTCAAATGCTGAACTGAACATTTTATGGAAGAGCCGGGCAGCGCCTCCTTCTGAACGTAATTCAAGAAGCCAACCCGCGGATCGTATTGGCAGCGGGCACTTATAGCAGCTTGCAAGATGGATTCAGATGCGTATAACAAATCTTTGCAGTTGTAGTAAAACGATGTTGAGCTGTTTGTGCGCGATGCGACTCTGAACTCATCCTTGCTGAAAAAGAGGGAAATAGAAAAGAATAGGCGGCGCTTAGCGTGCTTATTTGTCGTCCGTGTTTTATTTTGCACTGTAAACTCCAAATCAAGACGAATCAAGAGGAACTAGCGCGGCTGGTAATTCAGTCTCCTTAGTCAAGAAAACCGTGAACCTTGACGATCTCCCTGGTCCGGGAGATCAAGTTGCAGCGCAAGCTTGAAAGCTGGGCTTCCCAACGTGCTCGAGTCCACTGCCTTATTGGTCGCCTTGTTTGAAGCCGCCGCGATTTCTGGCAGCTACCATACGCCTGTGATAAGCAGGTTGATCGCAGACTAAAGCTGAAACCTTTTTTATCGCTTGCAGTTCAGCTAAACTAAAACACTGAACACATCTGCACACTCATAGACTCACAGCGGCGTGGACATGGAGCAGCGGTAATGCTATTGCTTTTCGTTGAAAGAAAGTCAATTTCCTGAAACAGGAAAAGGGTGCATCGCTCCATGAAACGTTTACTGGTTTCCGTCCGTATTTCCGTCGCCGATGATTGAAATTTTAAGCCAGACAGAGCAGAGTAAATTCTTGAGAGACTGATCTAACGCTGTCGATTCCTTGCTCAGCGGTAGCCTGCTCTGGAATCCTGCAGCACAAGGCGCGAAAGTGTCGCATAAGCGGCTTGCACCATAGAGAGCCTACAGTGCGTGGTCGTGAGACGCGGATGACAGTCTTCGCAGGAGAAGCGTAGGACAAATTTCGTTATATAATTATGTGATTACTGTGTTGAAGGAAAAATTCGCCTCAATTGTTGCTTTGCAAGCGTACAGCCCGCAGTGACGACTAGGAAAAGTCGGGGGATCCGCCCCCTACCTTTTCTCAGTGGGGGGGAGGGAGGGGGGGCTAGCACATACGCCGACGTTGATGAGGATGATAGTTTTACGGCTTTGTCCACATTTTACGGCTGGCTGAAACAGCTTCGCTGTTAAAAACAGTTCTTTTCTTCTCGGCTTGATACAGACCAAATTTTCTTCGAGCGTCCACTCAAGAGAAAAGCTGAGGCCGTACTCGCTGATGCGTCTCGCTACGTTACTTCAGACATCTAAGCACCGCATAATCCCTTTCTCGGTTTTCCGAGCTTCCCGATTTTAGATTCTACATCAGAATCCATTTGATTTCCAACGCACTTGTTGAAGGTCCCCCCCCCCCCACCCCCCCGCAAGAACCTGTGTAAACAACTTGATTGGACCAGGCCTACAAAGGGCAACATAGGCAGTGGATTTCACACAGTTGTACTCAATATAAACGAAACACAGACAGCGCAATGCAAAGAAAATACTAAAATCGCTAGATATACAAACGACATGAGAGCACTGTTTCATTAAGGTGCACACAACGTGAAATGCTGCAGTTAGCTTTCAGTAAAGAGAGGTTTATGGCTTCACTAGAACAGAAATTTGGACTATTTGGTGGTTCATCATTGTGAAGGAAAAGCAGCGCTAAAAACGGGCGAGGACTCAGGAAAACGCGACACAGGCGCTGCAAATCAAGACGAATCGTGCGTGTCGTGTCTTCCTTAGACCTCGTCCCTTTTTAGCGCTGTTTTTCCTTCACAAATATTCGGGTAATCTTCGGGAAATATCGGGTAATTCGGGGCTTCTTCGGGTAATCATGCACATCTGATTTAAGCACGCTTAATGGGGCCCTCACGAGGCTATATAATCAATGCGGTCTCGTGTAGATACGTGTAAACATTCAACCGATGACATAATCGTCATCAGGAAACGAGGCGAGACCATTTGTGCACATCCGAAACCAAACACTCAATATATTTACGCAGCAGAAAAAAATATAGCGAGAGGGAGAGAAAGGTACAGAAAATGCAAGCGAGAAAGAAGTTAACAAGAGTAGGAAAATGTTAAAAGACGCGAACACTTCACAGAAGATATGTACAAGAGAAAAAAGTCACCGCCATATCCACGAAGTGAATGATGTTAGAGGAGCTTGCTCGGAGATGATCGGGTAACCCGCGAATCCTCCGTACACATTGCTCTACCATAATATATAGACGTGAGAACGTTGTTACATATACATTATCTCTCTTCGCTTCGGCCTCCCGGGCTCTCACCGCGGGGTCTTGGCGGCGAACCCGAGTTGCTGCTGCGTTGCGAGCCCGCCGCACTGCTGCCTTGGCTGGGGTATTCATGCTGCGGAGCGGCAACGAACAGTGTTCACTGAGTGCGCTCCCGGCGAAGAGAAAGGAAGTGCGCCAAGCGAGAGGCGCGGCACTTGCACCGGCGGCGCGCCGTCTAGTGAGCATTCTTGAAATCACCGGAAAGAGCGCAGGTGCGTTCATGGCGCGACAAATGAGAACTAGCGTACACGCCGGCGTCAACGGACAAGGCGCGAGCATAAGGAGCAAGCTCCTAAAAATCACCGCCGTATCCACGAAGTGAATGATGTAGAGGAGCTTTCTCGGAGATGATCGGGTAACCAGCGAATCCTTCGTACACATTCCTCTATCATCATATATAGACGCCACAACGTTGTTATATATACATTAGCCCTCTTCGCTTCGACCTCCCGGGCTCTCACCGCAGGGTCTTGGCGGCGAGCCCGACCTGCTGTTGCGTTGCGAGGCCGCCGCGCTGCAGCCTTGGCTGGGTGTTCATGCTGCGGAGCGGCAACGAAGGGTGTTCACTCAGTGAGCTGCCGGCGAAGTGAAAGGAAGTGCGCCAAACGCGAGCGCCAAACGCGATGCGCGGCTCTCTAGCGGTCACCTATCTAACTAGAGCATGCGCCGCGCGTGTTGTGCGCTGCCTTGAGCGGCGGCGCGCCATCTAGTGAGCATTCTTGAAATCACCCGAGAGAGCGCAGCTACACCTCTCCGGCGGGACCATTGAGAACTAGTGTACACGCCGGTGACAACGGACAAGGCGCGAGCACAAGGAGCAAGCTCCTAAAAGGCAGTGGCACCGTTCATCGGGACGCGGAGCTTGAAGCGGAGACTGCGAAGACTAGGCACATACGCACACACGCAGACGGCGACGGCTAGAGATGCGGTGAGACGCTCACTCGGATGGACAGAAGCGCGATCGGAAGCGTGTATCTGGCCAACGCCAGACGATTGAAGAAGCTGGATACGCGCCCAGGTGGGAGTCCGCAGCGGCATGTACATGCGAGTGAGCGTAGAAGCGTAGTGAGCGAAGAAACGTAGGCATTCGGGTGCATAAGAGGGGGATGCAGACAACAAGCAGCGCACACTCGGCAGAATTCTGCTGATGTCGGCGGCAAATCAGGCTACAGGAGGCGTTTGATGAAACGCCATTGCCGGCGCCGGCAGGTGATCTGAGCTCCCTTTGAGGTGCAATGGCGCGCATTCCAAGTCTAACGGTGGATTTACGACATCGCATGATCTGGCTACAACTCACGCGACGCGAGGCGTTCGCTGAAACGTCATTACTTGAACCGGGAGGTCAGATGATCTTGTTTTGACCAATCAGGTTTAAGCGTGCGCATTTTAAACCTAGCGCCAGAATTCCCACAGCACGCGATCTCGCTAGCCAATCACACACACTCGCTCGCTTACAGCTTCGGTTTTCGATTGTTTTAATGGCGTGGTACTGGCTGAATTTTTTCATATCATTTCATTTTATTTGCGCTCATGGCCACAAGGAAGGGGATAGGTTGCAACTTAAAAGAAATAAAAAGAGAAATGCCGCATGAAAATGACGTATGTGTCGCACAAAAACACAGGATTATATAATGTTAGCTGTGTCTGGGCGTAGATAGAATTACAATAGTGAGCATATGATGCCAAAGTTTTTGCTAATTGTACAACATTAAATATTGTTTCTTGGAAAAAATGGTGATTAGTAATTGTTACGATACCTTCGAAATGGTGCTTCCAATCTACGATTTGGTAGTTCGGCAGTTCTCACGCGCTGTGGGAATCGGTTTCATGCGAAGTAGTCATCGAGTACCTCTATGCTGTGCTTTATAGTATTTAACCAAGCTTTACGAGGTGGGTCGATGTGTTTTTGTAAGTGTAGTAGCTGTGTGCACATCGGGGGCTTACCAGGCATGTCGACAGCACTAGCGTTCAAGGGGTACCTTATGGTGCGACGTAACGTCAACCCTCATGTTAGAGTACATACGTCAGTATGATCGAAACTAAGTGCACTTTATGTCGCAATCATGTGAATATCATACGTACATTTCACTAATCACTGCTTCAATATAGTTTGCTGAATCATAGAAATACAAATGTAATGTTTATTACTCAGCTATAAAAGTGGCGCCAGCCGTTTCCGCTTACTCTTTCCGTTTACTCTGTCCTTCCTTCCTGTGTTCGTCCGATTGAATGCGCAACGATGCTCGTCCGATTGAATGCGCTTCTCGCGCAGCAAGAAGTTCGTCTAAAATACTGGAAGCACAGACGTTAATCTCGTAAGACGCCTGTATCGGAGGAGTACATATGTAATGTTTATTGCTTTCTTGTAAAATTGAGGAGCCAGCAGCACAACTAGAATTGAGAATGCACCGCCATTACGCCTGCATAGGCTGCTTTTCCAAACCAGTTTAGAGACCTGGCATGGCTCTGTGGTAGAATACCTTATTGCCTCGCACAGTGTTTGGGTTCGATTCCTGCTGGGATCCTAATTATTATTATTTCCATTCATCGAGTCAACGCTCCCGATGTCGGTTTTTCTTAACGCTCTCGCATTTAAATTACCAATGTCTGTTCTCGCTGTTCCTGGGTAGATATAAACTATCAATCACCTGTGGCGCATACCCGTAGATCGCGCCCCTTGTAAACGGGTATATGCCACACGTGTCTGGAGGAAAGAGACGTACGCGACAGGATTCTCACGTCATTCATGTCATGACCCGTCAGTCATATTTGTCAGATCCTCTTACCCTCCCATGCCAGTTTTGGTCTCCACCAAGTTAAGGAGATGATCATGACAGCACCTAGACGTAGGCGGATAGATAGATAGATAGATAGATAGATAGATAGATAGATAGATAGATAGATAGATAGATAGATAGATAGATAGATAGATAGATAGATAGATAGATAGATAGATAGATAGATAGATAGATAGATAGATAGATAGATAGATAGATAGATAGATAGATAGATAGAAACGTTCAAAGTTCCAAAGCTTCCCTAAAAAATGCTTCGTATTTAAAAGAACTGGAGCTAGAAAATGTGATGGTAACGTTGTCACTATGTTCAGTGTGATGGGATATGTGCTGAGACTTGAGGATTGGTAGGTCGTCACGAAATGTGGGATGACGGAACATTTCGTAAAATGTGACCAAAGGCATTATACTAATACGATACTGAATGTGCCAGATCAGTTCTGGGGAATCCTGCAATGTGTAGATATGCAAAAGAAAAATGGCCATGCGCTTGTTGCGACTTGAAGCTAAACGGAAATATATGGGGATTTTCAGATAAAGCAAAGTTTCTCCTTTGACGGAAAAAGAGGCTTAGTGCGGTGTTCGACTCCGGTACCAACGCCTGTTTGCGACGCTAGTTCCGTCAACTTGAAATTGTCGATCAATTCGCCCTCGTGCAGTCAATGCTTAGCCACCTTTCCGGAACGACTTTTCCGGAAAATCGCGGAGCGACTTTTCCGGAAAATCGTGGATCCCGGGCTGGAGCCCGGATGCAGGAACAATTTTTTTGCCGCCAGGAAGTTATCCTTTCTAAAAACTCGGAATCGATTTTCTTCCGGAACTGATTCACCTTGAGCTGCGATTGCTGGCTGCGAACAGTGCTCTCCATCTGCTACAGTCACTGCATTACGAGGGACGTTGGTTATGTTTTGAAGTTCAAAACGGATGGGCTTCCCCAACAGACCAGCGATAACACAGCCCGGCCGTTCCCAATCAAGCCGGTCTATTTTACTTCGTTTTCTTTTATTTTGAGAGACATCGTCGTCCGCGTGCTGTCATCGCTTCTGCACAAAAACAATTTCGCGGTTATGCACAAAGCCTATGTTTTGAAATCAGAAGCATACCCGAGAAGGACGAAAGTGTAGTGCCCCGCGAGGCGGTAGCGACGGCCCCAGCAGAATCCTTCCATATCCTGGCTGAAGTACTCCGCTATAGTCAGGATGGGGAACGGAAGCCCTTTGACCAGCGCCTCTCTGTAGTCTTCTTTGACCTGCGTCGCTGATGAAAACCGACAGGCAAATATTCGCAACAAAATGAGACAAAATCTGCTAGCGCCTACCCACAGAGCGTTACCCCTTCGTCGCACGCAAACAACCGTAAATGTCAAGCAGGCCTGAGGCTTGTTTACCCCTTTAACGCGCGAAGCACGGCTACTTGGTGAACCAATGCATCCACTACTTTTTGGCGAACACACACCGGTCTGTTCGGAATACACGCAACGACACACAAGAACACAAAACAACCCCTAGGTCTAACGCTAAAATTGAGTCGCAGTTATCCTGTAAGGTCGCTTGTAACGTGAAGTGATTTGTGTTCACTAGAAAAAGTCAGTCTATTATTTGCTCCTTCAGCTCGTTACTGAAGGTGCCGTTTTCATTTGAACGCTGATATCCCTCAATTAACGTACGCTTTCGCACTGTGGTTGTTGGTCGAAGGGTACCTTGTGGCCTTATGTGAGAACATCATATTGTTTTCAGAGTAGCACGCGAGCGACGAAAGCAAATAAGACTCAACGCTATCTAACAACTGAGTGCTGTATCACGCGTGAAGAAGTACATATATTTCAGCGCCAAAAAATAAAGCGAAGCAAACAACTCAACCAAGCAAAGTCCGAGCCAACAAGGACAGTCGGTTAGTTGACATGCACTTTGAAGTAAAGTGCGAAAAAGCAAGCACGTAAATGACATTGAGTGCCTACAAGCTTTTGCGCCTATCTGCATATCGTCACGCCTGTTGCTGCAAGCCTTTGTTCCAGGTAATTTGCATTTACCTCGACGCTAGTTCCAACCACCATTTCCACCATAAAGCAGCGGCAGTATCGTCATTATTGACCCGTGCCCGCAGGGTTTGTTCTTCGGAGGCTAAGCGAAAGAGTGTGGAGCCGAAGATCAGATGAAACTTTTTAAAGAACGGCTACTCAAAAGTCTTCCTTGAAAATGCTTTGAATGCACACCCTCTCCTTCCTAAGCGTGTACGGATGTGCATTCCCTACGTTCAGGGCACCAAGCGAAGCACTCGCACGTGTCCTGTCGGAGCAGGGAATAGGCTTTGTCCGGGTCCTAACTGCAGCTGCCGTGTAGATCACCCAAGTTGAAAGTGGTGGCCCTTGGCCTCCGAAATCGTGCGCCGCGCCCCAGTAGACAATCTCGGACGCCTGCATTGCGTCTTTCACGGGGGGAAAAATATGCAAGTTCGTGACACTAGATATCGCTTAGTCCGCACCACTCGTCGCGTTTTGGCCACCGAAAATCATAGCGCGTGCCTAGTGTACGCATGCACAGATTAACTACCCAAAAAAGGTCCGTTAAGGTCCCACTCCAGCGGCACGTGCTCCGCGTTTTAGTCATTGTTCACTGGCGTACTGTGCCAGCTTGCTGTGCTTATTGTATAGATGTGATCTGTTGCATTAGAAAGCTTGCGTTCTGCGCTTTCCAGTTACGCCTAGCATTATCTCCTAGACTGAAGCATTGTCTGGTGGCAATAAAAACAGTGTGAGCAAAAACACAGCGCTGTGGAAGCTTGCGTAGTACTGCGAGTGCGGCGAATCTGTTCAACATAACAAAATGAAATCGCCTGTGCCTTTTAAGCACATGCTTTGCAATGTTTATCTGAAGAGATACTGTGCATAAAGCAATTAGAAATTCATGTACGCTTCAGTGAAAATGGTCAAAGGAATGAAAGTTTATGAGTGAATGTGTGTTTTTTCAATGCACACCAAGAATATTTACAGGTTTTCTAAGCTACAATGTACTCATTGTCTGCGCGTAATTATTTTGTGTTCTAATAAACAGTTCACGAATTATCAATACTTCAATTCGGCAATTTATGGCTCTACTTGGTCACACATTACCGACGAGGGGACAAAACTATCTAAGCTGAAACTCTGAAATCCTAAATAACCAAGCAGCAAGCCCTTGTCTATAGGATTCTATGAAGAGAAAATTGTCTTATGTTCATTAGAAAATATACAGCACATCGGTGAAGTTAGCTAATTTTTCTGCTTGTCAGGTCCATCGAAATTGACTTTTTGTTCGTTTCCACTCTAATTGACAAAAAAAAGTATTGCATATTAGTAGAGCCAAATAGTGCCTCGTAATTACTAGTAGCGGTGCCTAAAACAAAGGATTTTCAATAAATAATAAATTTTGCAGGTTTTTTGGGCAGTGGCGTGATCTGTGGAATTAAATACCAAACTGTTTCACGTCTGTTCTAACATTCGTCAAACGCGGCCCCACTAAACATGAACATGAACTAAACATGAGGAAACACTGATTCATTCTTTGTCCAGACTTCAATGTTTGGTTAAATGGAGAAGTCTAGTCGCCGCGCGTAACCATTTCTTTCAAGCACACGTGTTTGCAACCACGCCTTCAATATGTACTACGTCGCCCTACGGAGCCCTTAGGCAGCCCTAAGGGGCTGCCTAAGGGCTCCGTAGGTAAGGCCGTAAGGCTGCCTAAGAAGAAATAAAATGCTTTGCACGGTACGTCATGAGTCTAGAAGCAGAGAAGCTTGGGCGAGTTTGTATGGCATGATGGAATAACTTCACAGCGCCGAAAAAACAAGGACAGATGAAATAGAGCAGGCAACACGAGTGCTGACTTGAAACTGAATTTATTACAGAAGAAAAAAAAAAGCGGAAAAGAAAACCACATTTCGTGGCGCACATGTGTGCACACTTCCGCAGACAGCTCGCAAAACGTCCACAAATGACAAGGTGACTGTGGTATGACGCCAGGTTTCTGCAATAGATTAAATTCGCTATCCTGCAGACTCAGAAATGGTTGGCTGTCAGGTGCCTCGCCTTTATTTTTTATTACAAAGGCTCCTGCGATTTCCCTGTGTAAATTTATCATCGTGTCTCAAATTGACAGAAATGTCAAATAGCACAGGTTAACATCCGCAATCACGGTAACGTAGCGCAAGGTAGGAATACGCCGTGTTTTTAAGCGAGCCGTGGTGCTCTCTAAGCCTTACATTCAAACACCGCTCCTACTGTGCAATAGTATACACCGTCCACACACGAAAGGAATGTGGTACACAGCTCCCTGTTTACAGGCCACAAACTGCATGCCATATTTGTTTTGCATCGAGTGCGTTTTGCACGCTCCTTAGTTCAAGGTGCTTCTGTAAAACACGAGATATAGCACTGAGCTTATTGTTCGTTGAGAAAACCACGTCGACGTCGTGTCGCATGGCCGCGTTCTTCAAGCGGTGCGAAAATCCGTGGGTATAAGGAATAAAACACAGTGCCTCTTAAGAGCGAAGCTGTTCTTCATCGAGCATTTAATATCTTGGATCCGTGGCAGCGCTAGCGGGCATCATAAACGGGTATGCGCCACACAAATTGGGTAAATCCCACTACACACAACTTCCAGTAGAAAGGAAGAAGGGAAAGCTACGCCGACAAATGGCATGCGTGTTATCACAATTAGAGTGTACTACAACTGTCGTGTGGTTCCTGATGCCTTCTGCATCGACCGTAGCGGCGGCGCTACAGTAGCCCAGTACTGAAGGCGCGCCGCGCTGCGCGCAAGAACTGCACGTCGGCGGCACTCGGCAAAGCCGGCGCTATCTTTCGTTATTCTGTCGGTATTAAGTCTAGCGGAGACTTCTTCGCTCACTACGCTTCTACGTGTCTGTCGTTATTAAGTCTAGCACTTGTCGTCGTAAGCGTTGTTGGAAGAAACTTCGAAGCTTTTAATGCATGACTGCTTCACATATACCTTTGTGAGATACTGCAAAATAGTTCTTGTAGCCGAAGGAGACCTGTGCGCCGCCGCGCCACCGCCGCCTGTCTGCTCACGCCGCTCGCGCTGCCGCCGAAGTTCCAACAGTAATTACGCCGCCGCCGCGCCAGAGTTGTGGCGCGCCGCCGTTATGGCTCGTTCACAGTGAGCATTCCGACGACCGGAGAGCCGCAGAATCTGGTTCGGCGGTGGCGAGATTGCCCGAATGGGCCCTCTCCACGCCGATCCCTCCCGGACGGACTTTTGCGGCAACCGCCGCCGGATCCGCTCGCCGCGGACCAATAGGAACGCTAGTCAATGAATTTGAAAAAATGGTGACCAAGTCCGACACGCTCGTCACTTCGCAGTCGAACAACATCGACATAGCGGAAACGCTAATCGAAATGGTGCGGAGCTACCCAGTCCTTTACGACAAACGCCACCCGAAGCACAACGGCAGTTTACTGAATGACGATTTGTGGAATAAAACTAGCAACGAGCTTGGATTGACTGGTAAGTATGAGTTCTGCTGTCTATGTTGCTTTGTTTCTGATATAGCGAACACCAGTTTG
Organism: Rhipicephalus sanguineus; assembly: GCF_013339695.2. Classification (NCBI taxonomy): domain Eukaryota; kingdom Metazoa; phylum Arthropoda; class Arachnida; order Ixodida; family Ixodidae; genus Rhipicephalus; species Rhipicephalus sanguineus. Next base: position 17,494,426 of record NC_051178.1, on the reverse strand, counting down.
AGCATTGCGATGTAGCTGCCTTTAACGCCCTAGTCGCAAAGAACGTTGCAACGAGCAAGGTCGTACATAGCAGCGTTGAGGACCCGCAAAATTGAAATATGACGTAGGTGCGAGCCGCGACAACATCCAGGCGACTGCGAATCCATCCCGCGCTCAACCATGCTTGATGGTTTACTCGGTAGATGGCGCAATATGGTTGTCCGGCTTAAAGCCCCTTGATTTTGGAAAGTAGCGGCGCTGTTTTATCCGCGCCGCCGCGCCCACGCCGCGCCGTCAACCTCCTCTTTTTTGGCCCTCTCTTTCGTGAAGCCGGCGCATCCGCAACGCTGAGTGGCTGCGACGCGCGATACCTCCCAGTCAGGTGACCTTGACGTCAGGAAAAGCGCGCGCAAGCAAACTTCGCGCGCTTTTAGTTGCTCGCGCACACCATGAACCCTCCAGGCGTGAACCCTCCAGGCGTGTGTGTGCGGGTGCATGCGTGTTTGTGTTTGTGCATGTGTGCGCTTGCGTGTGTAGGTGCGTGTGCGCACGTGTTTGCGTGTGTGTGTGGGTACATGTGTCCGTCTGCATGTGCGTAGGTTTGTGCATGTGCGCGCCATCGTGTGCGTGCGTTTGTGTATCTCTTCGCGCCTGTGTCGCTGCGCGCACGTATATGTGTGTCTGTATGTGTGCGCCTGTGCGTGCGTGCACTTGTGTATATTCGCGCGTGTGTATGTATGTGGGTGCGTGTATCGCGTCTGTATGTATGTAAATGTGTATGTATGTACGGGCGGGCGTGCGTGCCTGTATCGCGTGCGTATGTATGTATGTGCGTGCGTGTCTGTATCGCGTGTGCATGCACATGCGTGTCTGTATCGCTTGTAAATGCGCGTGTGTATGTATGTGTGTGTGTGTGTCTGTATCGCGTGTGTACGTGCGTGGGTATGTATGTGCGTGCGTGTCTATCGCGTGTGCGCGCGTGTGTATATGTGCGTGTGTGTCTGTATCGCGTGTGTATGTGCGTGTGAGTGTGTATCGCGTGTGTAGGCGCGTGTGTATGTGCGTGCGTGCGTGCCTGTATCGCGTGTGTATGCGTGTGTGTGTACATATGTGCGTGCGTACGTGTCTGACAGCGGCATTGGCACAAAAATGTTTCGGGCCCACTCACCTCGACCAATTCAAGTAAACCACCACATTTCTTCTTGGCTACCTTCTTTGAGCTCATCAAGACAACAATTAGGAACGAAATTCTCGACTATACTTTAAGCTGCTTGCATTATATGCGCTTAACACACCTCCGCGTTACGAACAGCCGAAGCAGCGACGGAGAAGTAAACCGCTCTGCCGCCAGTTGGTATACTCATTTTTTTTTCAAAGCGCATCCGCTTGTATTTATCGAAGCGTCTAGAAAAATATATTTGTCATTATGTTCTATCGGAAGCCCACTTTCTTCACAACGCTTTTTAAGGGACAGATTCTCATTGAATGCTTCAACGGGCCGAATAAACAAGCGCGCGCAGTGATTCTGATGCGGCTGTGACGAGCAACTGGAGGGTTCAGCGTGCCGTGCGCACCGCGCCGGCCAGGGGAGGGGAGAAATCCGAGGAGAATTGAGGAGGAAAACGCGCGCGCGGAGGAGAGTGTCGCTACTTTCTAAATCAAGGGGCTTTAGTCCGGCTGCGCGGTTTGCTTGCGGTGCAAACGACGCTGTGTTTTGCCGACAGGAGCATTCCGCTCGTAGGCGGCGGATTCGCAAGTCTGGACTAGTCTTTTCTTTTAACTCGAACGGGGAATCTGGACATGACATACATCATTTCGCCGGGGGAGCTCTTCTCCATGTGTTCATGAAATGGACTGTTCATTTCAGCCGGCGCTATTTCCGGTTCTTCTTCTGCAGCGTCATCTTGACGTCAGGAAGCTTTCATTACTTTCGGCACACATGCGAGGGACGGAATGCGCTTCAACGCAACGAACGCAGCCCCCAGAGGTTTCCCTTTTGGGCGCAAATATCGGAGGCCGTGCATGAACCCTGATCGCGTTAGCCATCGAATTCAGTGCGGTCGCTCGTCTAACGCACCTGTGAAGGCCGGAACGCATTCCATGCATCGTTATCAAACATCTGGGACACATTCATATGCAAGTTCAGAGTTGACAAGTACATGTTTATGTACATTTCGCCCACTTTCTTCTTACGCTGGGAAATGTCGCGAGTTCGGTGCGTCGACGTGGTCAAGAGCGAGGTGACACCATGGCTCACGGCTTTTTCAAGTAATTGAATGCGCTCTGCCGAAATTGAATGTGGACATCTCCTTTCGACAGACACATAGTGAATGGGCCCCTGGAAACTGTCGTATTGCCACGCCCGCTTCATGCTTCATTTTGATGTATTCGGATTTGACCAGCAAAGACTGTCAGCAACGCTCAGCGCAAACCGCACATCATTGTTCGAGAAGCTTCGCGATTATTGTAGATGGTTTGTCAAGATTTCGCGCAAGACGCGAACACTCGAGCTCATTCTAGACCTTGCGCGACAACCAGCGATAACGCTAGAATATTGGACGTCTTATGTATAAATGCCGACGCACTTCACCGCTTGTCAGTTGATCGACGGTCGACGCCCTGTTCGCAGCAGTGTATTGCTGTAGTTTGACTTTCAGTTTCCCGGCCGCAAGTTCGGCCAAATAAAAAGTTTCATCTCTGACGCGCTGACTGTTGTCTTCGTCGATGTCACGACCACGTGACATCTGGTGGAGGTGCTGGGTACGTTCATGATCCGGACGCCCCCGTCAAGCCGTGAACCCAGCCGCGCTCGCGAAGAAGACACCGACACCATCAACGACAGTCGAGCAAGCCAGAGACTCAAAGGACTACCCCCTCAATTTGGACTCCTAACGGACAAGCCAAGAGCCACGGCGACGAAGACAACGGGCACGATGACAGCCGCAGTGTGCCCTGCAGCTGTCGTGATGCAGCCGCCAAGAGAGCCGCCTACCTTCCATGGATCGCCAAGCGATGACACCGAAGCTTGGCTGGAAGCGTTCGAAAGGGTCTCAGCATTTACCAACTGGAACACTGAGGACAGGCTGCGCCACGTGTACTTTTACCTGGAAGACGCGGCAAGGACTTGGTTGGAAAATCGGGAATCCACTCTTCGAACCTGGGACATCTTTCGCAGCGCTTTCCTGGAAACGTTCAGAAGCGTCGTGCGAAAGGAACGGGCCGCCGCATTACTGGAAATACGGGTGCAGCTCCCTAACGAAAAGGTGACAACCTTCGCAGAAGAGATGAACTGACTCTTCCGCCATGCTGACCCTGACATGCGCGAGGAAAAGAATGTTCGCTTCCTCATGCAAGGAGTCAAGCAGGAGCTGTTCGTCGGACTGATGAGAAACCGACCCAAGACTATCCAAGAATTCCTCTCGGAGGCAACAACCATCGAGAAGACGCTCGAGATGCGCACACGGCAGTACAATCGCCGCGAATTTCAAGACAGCGCAGCCGTTCATGCCATCGGCTCCGACGACTTGCGCGAAACGATCCGAGCCATCGTGCGTGAGGAGCTGCGAAAGCTCGCACCTTTTGCACAGCCCGAAGTGACGTTGATTGCTGACGTTGTACGCGAGGAAATCGAACAGTCACTGGGTGTTCGTCAGCCGGCACCGCCGCAGCTGCAAGCAATGCAAGTCCGACGCAACGCCACCCCCCTCCTCGCCCACGTCAAGACGCTGCGCCGCCACAGCAGTTCGGCCGCCAGATGCCGCCGCCGCCACCACCACCGATGACCTACCGTCCTCCTGTCGCCCAGCGCTATGCCCCGCGCTACTCGCTAAGGAAGACCGACGTTTGGCGCGCCCCTGACAACCGCCCGCTCTGCTGCCACTGCGGGGAGGCCGGCCACACGTACCGCCGCTGCCAGTACCGACAAATGGGGCTACGCGGATTCGCCGTCAACACGCCGCGCCCGCAGCCAGGCGAACGGCCTCGCGACATCGACGACTACCTGACCAGAACACAATGGCACGAACGACGACCTTCCCGCTCGCCGTCACCCGGCCACTACATATCACCGCACCGTCGACAGCGCACTGGCCCAAACCGGGGCCGGTCGCCTAGCCCGTATCCGGGAAACTAAGGGCAGCAACCGATGGAGGTGCGGTTGCTGTACCAAGGCCAAGAAATCGGTACCGCTGGGGGCCATCTAATAACTCCGGCTGGAGTCTGCACCACTAGGGTCACCATCAATAACCGGACTTATCCTGCGAGCTTTGTTATCTTACAGCATTGCTCCAGGGATGTGATACTTCGGATCGACTTCCTAAGCCACCACGGAGCCGTCATCGATCTGAGGTCTGAGTCAATAACACTAACCTCAGAAAAAGCCCTGCCACCACACACGACGCCAGGAAACCCCGTATTGAATGTGATAGAAGAACACGTCACCATTCCGCCTATCTCCAGCATCATCATTTCCGTCGGCACCGATGAACCCGCAGACCTTGAAGGTGTCATCGAGGGCGATCAGCACCTATTTCAGAACCGTCAGATTTGCGTCGCACGAGGCATAGCCGAGCTGCGTGATGGCAAAGCAAAGGTGCTGACAAACTTCAGCCACGAATATAGGCACCTCATCATTGGTACGACGATCACCTACATCCACGAATTCGTGCACGCCAGCCATGATTTCGCGCTCTTCGATGCTACCGAAACTGCTTCAACGGATCGACGAACCCAACCCGATTTCGACGTCAACCCGAGCCTCCCGAAGCACAAGCAAGACCAGCTAAAAGCCCTGCTTACAGTTCAAGGACTGCTTCTCGTCGTCGTCCAGAATTCGACAGACCCCAGTCGCGAAATATCGCATCATAACAGAAGAAAGTGCCCGACCACTCCGTCAGAGCCCGTACCGAGTTTCGACGAAAGAACGCTCTGGCTGGCTTTCACGGTTGGCGCGGTTGTAGGCTGTCTTCAAGAAGTAGGACATCTCCAATGTTTACTTCCGCAGTTGGCTTGCGCTGACGGGATGATCGTAATTCTTGAAGCTATTCTTTTTCCCATCGTTGCCAAAAATCTTCTAGATTGCTCTGTCTGTACTTCCGTAATTGGTTGAGTTGGTTTGTTGACACTGGGGGCAGCTCGGACGACTTCGGGCTTGGAATCGAGACCAGGCGTTTTCCTGTGATGAATGCGCCAGTGCGAGGGGTTCCGGGTCTCGAACGTCACTGTAAATGTACGTTATTGGCCTGGAGTTCAGCACGGCCCCAACTTCCGTTAGAGTCGTGACAAGTTCTTCTTTCGTGAGACTATGCTGTCCGACGGTTTTCTCAAGGCTAGCTTGACGGATCTGACTAGATGTTCATAGAATCCTCCCCACCAAGGTGCATCTTGCTGTTTGCAAAGGAATTCGCGACTTCTTCCGACAGTATGCTTTTCCAGAGGTTGAGCAGTTCTTTCTTGCTTCGTTTGAACGTGAGAGCGTTGTCGGAGTGTACGGTCGCAGGAAATCCTCTTCGGGACACGAAACGCGAAAGGCGGGCAGAAAGCTGGAAGCAGACATGTCTTCAACCAGTTCAAGATGAATAGCTCTGACGACCGCGCAGGAGAAGAGTGCTATGTACACTTTCTTGAACGATCGCCTGACCTTGACTAATAACGGTCCTGCGAAGTCAATCCCCACAACTTGATATGGTTCGGCTGCATTTAATCTGTTGGGAGGTAAAGGAGGGGTTTGTTCCTGAAATGGTTTTGCCTGTTGACGACGACACACCACACATTCCTTGATGACATTCTTGACAAGCTGTCGTGCTTGCAGATTGCAAAACTGTTCCCGTAAGTCGACGAGCGTGTCTCGTACAGCAGCGTGCAGGAGTTTACGATAGTGCTGAGAAACTATGAGTTTCGAGTAACGATGTGTTTTGGGGGCGAAGCTCCTTAAAGCGGCACCCGTTCGTCCCCGTCGTAGTGCGCAACCAGTCTTAACGCTAGTACCAGATCTTGACCTCCAATGTGGTGCCGGTGGGAGATTTCTCCTGTGCGTTGTTGAACAATAAAAAATTCGCAGCGCGCGCGTTAACTAAAAGCCGAATTCTTCTGTCTCTCATTCCCCATTAGCAGCCATTGGCATGTTCCAGTAGGAAACGTTAGTAGAAGTAGAAGTGTGAGTGTTAGCTAAAAGCCGCCTTCTTCTGTCTCTCATTCCCATTAGCAGCCATTGTTTACCCCCAAGGTAGCGCCTGGTGAGATTTCTCCTGTGCGTCATTAAACAATAAAAATTTTGTTCAAAACGCCGTTGATTGATGAAATATACCAACGAAAGACGCCAGATATTTTCTAAAAGCAAAACGAAACGACGCCAGATGTTTCTAAAGCAAAACGAAAAGACGCCAGCTGCTTAACGAAAGACGCTAGATGTTTTCTAAAGCAATGGTTTTCTAAACAATGAAAATTCACAGCGTACATGTAAAATCAAAGTGAGCTGCAAGTCGTCATAACTCTCATCGAACCTTTAGTATAAACGCGCCCGATCTCACGTCGGTTATGATGTATTGGGCAGAATTCACGGAAGATTCACGGTTTACCGATGAACCTCCGCAGCTTCGTCCACTCATCATCATTTACTCCGTGGATATACTGTGATTATTTTCTGAAGAATGATCGGGTGTCGCTCGGAATAAGGTTTTTGACTGTAGTGAAGACGTCCTGTCACGCGTGAAATTCCGGTGTCGTCTAGGAAAGTCCCGGTATTGCGCAAAGATGACGTCAGGGAGGGCTGCTCGCCTCCTCGAATTGCCCTTATCTCTTCCGAAAAGGCTTCTGCTTGGACTTGGCGCGTCCAGTACATCTCAGCGTTCGCTATTTCGTGGGATTTGAAAAATCCTATTGCACTGTTGTCATGCTTCAGTTTGTTGACGAATCGCAAGACCCAGGCAGTTGTCCGGTGTACACGAGTGATGGAACTGTAATTCGCGACCGGATTAATCGGTTGCGTTAACTGTGATGTCGTAGTCAGTGTAGTCAGTGCTTCGTGCACGTCTATGTGGCATGGTTGTCCGTCCTCTTTGGTCGATAGGTCCGAAATTATTCTAACTTGCTGTGGCCAGTATTCGGTGCCTTTAAGTAACCACGAAAGTCCATCCCACCACAATTCTGACGACGCGAGCTGCTCAGCATTTGATCCTCTGGTGATCATATCTGCAAGGTTTTCCCTCCCTGGGCTATGGTTCTCTCCACCAATTATAAAGGCACTCTCCACCAAATTATAAAGGCGTTTACTGACGGCACTAGTCGACGAAGCACAACGGCGAGAGTCAAGACAGAGCGCGGACTCCGAGCGCGAGGAGCGTGCTGTCATAGAAGAGCCGAAGGGGACGACCCACTAGAAAGCGCTCGAGAGGGCGACCCATTACAAACTTCCAACGCTTCGCTACAGTTCCACCACTTTGTGTTTGTAGCAGCTTGAATCTCGTCCACGCGGTATCGTACGAATTGTTTCGAACGAAGGCTGTCGCCTCTTATCCAGTGAAGCGCTATCATAGAGTGTGTCCACATGTACATGCTGTTGAAGGAGTTAGGGATGGACCGATTGACGTGCTCGTACAGTCTTGATGCGATTAAGCAAGCAAGAAGCTCTAATCTGGCCAGGGTTAATTCTTTGATTGGGGCTATGCGAGCCTTGCAAAAGATGATTGTGGAATAAGATCCTTCTTGATAATCAAAGGTGCACAGGTAGGCGACTGCGCCGTAAGCGGATGGGCTTGCATCAGCAAACATGTGAAGCGTGCTGTTCTTAACCTGTGGTGCCAAATCGTGCAGGTAGAAGCAAGGTAGCTCGATTCAGTAGAGAATAGGGAGGTCATCACACCACCTTTTCCATTCATTCAGGAGTGAAAGTCGAAGAACAGCGTCCCACTCGACATTGAGCTTCCAGATGTACTGAAAGCAAATCTTGGCTCTGATAGTGAACGGGGTTAGATATCCCAGTGGGTCGTACAGTCTTGCGGTTGCTTGCAATAAAAAGGGCTTGGTGTCAGTTCTGGATTTAACAAAGTCGAGAAAGGTCCAGGGGAAAATGATAGGTTATCGGTATCGGGATGCCAAACCAAGCCAAGAACCTTGAAAACACGTAGTGGTTCGCTGACGGGAAGCTCATCACAACCTTGCTTCAACTGCACGTGCTTGAGAACACCTAGTTCGTTTGATGCCCATTTATGAAGTTTCATGGCAGCGGCAGCAAATATTTTCGTTGCTTCTGCGCAGAGCTTGATAGCTTCATCGACGTTGTCGGCTCCAGTGATTATATCAACATAGACGCAATCTTGCATCTTTGCGACGGTAGCACGGTGCTCTGTGCACATCTTGTCTAAATGATGCCGAATAGTTGCCGCAAGAAGAAATGGGCTTGAAGCCGTGCCGAAGGGTACGCGTGTCATCCGGAAAGTGATCACCCTTGCGAGCGACTCGTTAGGCACGACAAGTTTCTCATACCACAGGTATCGCAAGGCATCTCTATCATCTTCTTTGATCAAAATTTGCAGAAATCCCTTTTCAATGTCGGCTACTAGAGCGATGCGGTGGCGACGAAAGCTTAACAGTATGTCGGCTACTAGAGCGATGCGGTGGCGACGAAAGCTTAACAGTAGGCTAGCTAGATCGGCGTTCAGGTTGGGCCCACTGTAGGGACTGTCGTTGAGCAAAATATGCTCCTTTGCATGTGAAGAAGCATCGAAGACGACACACGTCTTCGTTGACCTGTCTTCTTTGGTCCCGGCGTGGTGAGGCATATAATATATCGGGCCTTTTGCGATTACCGTGTCGTGGACCACTTCGGCCATATTATCATTGGCGTACTTGGAGATGGCCGCGTGATACGTTGTCAATAACTCAGAGTTTCGAAGAAGCCTCCTTGTCATCTGACTTAGCCGCCTTTGTGCTGCGGCCTTGTTGTCATCGCGTAGAATATCCGTCTACCACGGAAGTCTTACTTCAAGCGACCATTCACTTGGTTGACGGTCTCCTTAAAATATGTCAGAACATGATCGTCCTCGTTCTGTGGTGATTCCATTCCCATGGAGTCAGCATTCCAAAACGTTTCGATTGCGTCGTGTTTAGAGCCAGCTTGTACATTCAGAACCATGGCTTCCATGCACAGCTCTGTCAAGTCGGTTGTCGCTGGACCATGAACTATCCAGCCAAAAACTGTTTCCACTGCCCTTAAACCTTGGTTTAAGGACTGTGTTTGGCCTGTCCCAAGTTCCCAGTAGCGGTCGGCTCCGATTAGAAGCTCTATGGACCTCTCGTTAACGCGACTCGCTGGCAAGTCGAAACCAGCAATTATAAGGCCGTGGTTTGACATTTCTTTCAGGTCCTGCCTTGAAGTACTGGAACCGGTTGATTGCAAATGTTCTCAATGACAAGTGCATCTATGCTGTATCTTGAGACTTCATTTGTGCCCTGGAAGTGCAGCGTAACCTTTCGGAAGCTTCGCTTGTTGTTATGGCCGCCGAAGGATCCCGCTGACAAATTTTCGTGGCCTGCCGTTTTGCACTTGAGTCGTTTCGCAAGTCGGCTTGTCACGAGCGTTCTCTCACTTCCACCGTCAAAAAGAATGCGTGCGACAGCACTTGTCCGACCGGAAGACACATGTACGATCGCTGTTTGAAGGTATATCAGTCGTTGTCCCGTGACCGCTGGTGTCTGAAGGGGTGTGGCCGCACTCTCATAATTGGAACCCACGACGCTTGGCTCGCACATGGTAGTCGCGTGTCGTCGATGACATTTAAGGTAGCTGACCTTTGTGTGGCAATCCTTCGCCAGATGAGATTTCAATTTACATCTGAAGTAGCGCCCATTTTGCTGAAGCTTGCTCTTCTTGTCTGTGATGGTAAGCGCAGCCTTGCAATGTTCGGTAGCATGTTCCTCGCTGTTACGGAAGAAAGAGACAGTTCGTGTGTGGTACTCTGAAGTCTGTGCTATTTGTTTCGACATGCTCGATTTGAACGGCTTCTGGTATGATCTGCTTGTTTCAGTTTGTTTAGCTCGCTTGTTTCGGTCTGTTTCAAAGCTCCAGGACTCGCAGCGTTCTCGTGCTTCCGCTTCTCTGTTGATTAGTAAAGCAGAGATCGTAGGCTGCTCTGCGATGCGGAAGACGTCTGCTCACATACTGCGTTGTTTCCGCAAGACGACGGGTGTTCATTGATTTGTTCGCCACGCCGGTAGTACTCGAGGACCAACTCTCGTGGTAGACTTCGGAGGATGATCGGTTGTAGAATGGTTGAGAACGGCTCCTCTGTAATCTTCAATGCCCGGAGGCCACGAATATTAGCCTCGATGTCCTCATACAAGCGACGCAATCCGCGTACATCTGCTTTTGACCGAACGGGTTGTGAGTCGATGAGGTGCTCGACGTGGTCTTTGACAATGATATCTTCCTTAGCGAATCGAGCAATGCGGATGGCCCGTGCATCTAGGTAACACCTCGAACTTGCAGGCAGTCCGGCGATAGCAGCAGCGGCGGGGCCTGTCAGCGCTGATCGCAAATAGGCAAACTTGTCTACACCCGTCAAAGCCGGGTTCTCGTGGACTACGGCTGTTTCCAAAATGGAGGCCAGTTGCGAGGCGTTCCGTTAAACTTCAAAAGTTACAGGCGAGGAAGCCTTATGCTGTGACTAGAAGTCGGTGTATCCGCCGAGGTAGAGTTTAGGTTTGGCGGTGCAGGTTCTGCCGATGGCTGCAACTGCAGAATCCAGTAATTCAGTTTGGACGAGTAACAGCCTTGCCTATGTACTCGGCAGCACGAAGGAATTCTTGCTCACAGTCGGTGCCCGTTAAATGCGGCTCTATCTACCGATCAATAGATTTCAGCTCGCAGGTGATACCGTCCAACCCGTCTGCGAGTACCTGAAGATCATGCAAGCTTGCTCCGTCATTTCAAACAGTCTCCTCGATTTCATTTATTAGCTTAGTTAAAAGGGTGCGATGAGCTTTGCGCTTGCCTTTAAGCGAGTCCATGACGGTGGTCGGTTGAATCGTGGCAGTCTGGACGATTGGCCGGTCGAGATGGTAATCAGACGCTTGTCTGCCCTCGGTTGCTGTGGATGCCGTCGTTGGATGGCTCCCGGTGGGTTTCGGCACCACTTTGAAGAGGCAAACGCCTTCGGTAAAGAACTTAAAGGCTTTAATGCGGTAGAAAACTCATGCTTGACCTGCTGGTCAAATGGGCAAAGCAGGAATGTCTCGAGGCATGGAGCCGCTCGTGAATATGGCAACTTCTTCCGAAGTTGCAGCACTCTGACGCCGACTGCCTGTCTCGTGCGCCCGTGGACCCGCCGCCCAAGAAGTAGTCATCAGGATGATGACTACTTCTTGGGAACCCTAAGTACCGGCGACTTCGCTGAAAAACAGCGATCCGACCCGGAACTGAGAGGCCTTATGAAATACCTCGAGGGCAAGAACGCCGTCGTTCCGAAAGTGTTCAAGCGAGCACTAGCGTCGTTTTTTTTACGCAACGGCCGTTATCCAAAAAAAATAACTTCTCACCACAGCGAGCCAAGTACCTTCTCGTCGTGCCTTCTTAATTGCGACCAGAAGTCCTCCAGGACCTGTACGACGACCCGACAGCAGGACACCTCGGTGTTTCCCGAACGCTGGCAAGAATACAGGAAGAGTACTACCGGCCGCGCCTTGCCGCCGACGTCACTCGCTACGTAAGGACATGCCGAGACTGCCAGCGACGCAAGACACCTCCAACAAGACCAGCGGACTTTCTTCAGCCGATCGAGCCACCTCGGCGGCCGTTCGCGCAGATCGGGATGGACCTCCTGGGGACGTTCCCAACGTCCACTAGTGGTAATAAGTGGATCGTCGTAGCTACCGACTACCTGACCGGCTACGCCGAAAGAAAGGCCCTACCTAGAGGCAGTGCCGCCGAGGTAGCGAAGTTCTTCGTTGAAGACATCGTTCTGCGTCATGGCGCCCCAGAGGTCCTCATCACCGATAGAGGTACGACGTTTAGTGCTGAGCTAACTCAGGCGATCTTGAGGTACAGCCAGACATGCCACCGCCGGACCACAGCCTACCACCCTCAGACCAATGGCCTCACCGAGCGGCTAAATTAGACCATCGCCGAAATGCTGGCCATGTACGTTGACGCCGAGCACAAGACATGGGATGCCATCCTTCCGTACGTGACCTTCGCATACAACACCGCTGTGCAAGAAACGACGCAGGTGACACCTTACACCTTGGTCTACGGAGGAGCCCAGCAATGACGCTCAACGCAATGCTACCAACGGCCACCGACGAAGACAATCTCGGCGTCGCTGCCTATTTTCAACGCGACGAAGAAGCTCGACAGCTCGAGGGCAGGGGGTCGACAGCCGCCACTATAATCTTTGGCGACGCCACATGGAATACCAACGCGGTGACCGTGTGTGGGTTTGGACGCGGATACGCCGTCGGGGACTTAGCGAGAAGCTTCTTCGGCGATACTTCGGGCCATACAAGGTGCTTCGACGTCTAGGCGCTCTAGACTACGAGGTTATCCCGGACGGCATTACGAGCTCTCAAAGGCGCCGTGCACGATCTGAAGTCGTCCATGTCGTACGCCTTAAGTCGTTTTATGCGCGTTAGCGAACCTTAGGAGTGTACCTTTTGCTTTATTATTGTAATTTTGCTTGTACCTATTGATTGTTGCAATTTATTTGTGTATGCACTTGTTCTTAAATGTTCTGTCACAAGCATCCGGACGATTCTTTTTTCAGAGGGGGGCAATGCCACGCCTGCTTCATGTTTTATTTTGGTGTATTCGGGTTTGACCAGCAAAGACTGTCAGCAACGCTCAGCGCAAACCGCACATCATTGTTCGAGAATCTTCGCGATTATTGTAGATTTTGGTGTATATCAAGCGAGCGAAACGGCCGCAAACGCACCAGGAGCGTGGCATGTAAATCACGTCGTACATGACTTGCATGTCATGGTTTTCATGTTACCACCTCTCACTTACGTTCGTCATACAGTCGTGTCGCCCCATACCAGTTTTGGTGTATATCAAGCCAGCGAAACGGCCGCGAATGCACAATGAGTATGGCATGTAAATCATGGCATACATGACATGGATGTCATGGTTTTCATGTTACCACCTCTCATTTACGTTCGTCATACAGTCGCCTCGCGCAATACTAATCTTGGTGTATTCAAGCTAGCGGAACCGCCGCGAATGCACCATGCGCGTGGTATGTGAAATATGACATACATGACATGCATATCATGGTTTTTATGTTACCACCTGTTATTCATGTTCTTCATACAGTCATATTGCGTAATACCAATTTTGGTGTACATCAATCTAGCGAAACGGCCACCAGTGCGCCATGAGCGTGGCATGTAAATCATGTCGTACATGACTTGAATGTCCTGATTTTTCATGCTACCACTTCTCATTTACGTTCGTCATACAGTCGCGTCGCTCAATACGAATTTGGTGTATATCAAGCGAGCGAAACGTCTGCCAATGCATCATGAGCATGGAAGGTAAATCATGACACACATGACATGCATATCATGGTTTTATTGTTACCACCTGTTATTCATGTTCTTCACACCGTCACATCGCGCAATACCAATTCTGGTGTATATCAATCCATCGAAACGGCCGCGAGTGCGCCATGAGATGGCATCTAAATCACGTCGTACATTGACTTGCATGTCGGGATTTTCATGTTACCACGCGTCAGTTATGTTCGTCATACAGAAATGTCTCGTCATACCAGTTTTGTATATATCCATTCATTTAAACGGCCGCGAGCGCCCCGAGACCATCATGTCATATAAATCATGCTGCACATGACATGCGTGTCATGACTTGAATTTTAGCACCTCTCATTATGTTTGTCATGAACTCTTGTAGCGCCATACCAATTTTTATATATATGAAATTAACGGCACGGCCGCAAGAGCCCCAAGGCAGTGTAATGTAAATCATGCTGTTCATGACACGCATGTCATGATTTGCAAGTTACGACCTGTTATTTATGTTCGTAATGCGGTCATGTTATGCCGTACCAAATTTGGTATGCATCTGATTAACGAAACGGCCAGGAGAGCACAAAGCCGTAAGCGGCTAGATAGATAGACAGATAGATACGCTCAACAGACAGACAGATAGATAGGGCAGAAGGTTCGCTAAGAAATGCTTCGCATTTAAAAAGCTTGCTAGAAAGCAAATGACCAGCGTTGGCTGCTACGGCTTATTACCACATTTTTTGCACATACCATAAGGAAACATTAAAAATGACACTGATTACGCATATCACGTACATCATGAAAGCAGTGCGCATCTCATCCTCGTTTTTGGCCAAGCTACAATTTGTGTCGCACATTTGCTACCTGCTAGGATAGTATCTATCGGTACCATCGAATAAAAAATTTAATATTCAATGATACCGAAACAATTCGCCGCGCACAATTCTGAATGCAACGCGCGCCACTGACAGAACTGTACAGCGCACTCCAGTGAAAATTCCAGCATCTCCAGCGCTTCCCAGTGAGCGCCAGCGCCACAGCGGCGAAGCTAGTGCCCCTATCAGTGCGACGCAGCTCTTTCCCAGTGTTTTCACTGAAGTGCCAGTGATCGCTGCGTGTACCAGTGTTCCCAGTGCGAACCAGTGCCCGAAAACCTACTGGTATTCCGCTGGCGGTACTGGGACGGTGCTGGTCTTTGCACTAGCGAATGTAAACTTTATTGGGTTGCCGAGATTCATTGAAGCGGGTAAAGGTGCCTTCCATAATAATCTGCAAAAGTCCTCTCTGGCGTTTCAAATGGCATAAAATATCTGCTTAAAAACCAATGAATTTAAGTGGAATGAAAATCATAGTACGATAATGACGCCCAAGTGATGTAAGCGTTTATAGAAGTGTTACAGCCCAGTAAATATTTAAAAGTCATTTTACATCGTTTTATGCAGCTACACAGCAGCCGCCGCCGATAGACTAGTCTAGTCATGGATGTCCCGAATTTCAGGAGTCCAGTGCTGGGCAGTATCGAAGATACACGTATCTTAGATACTATCTTAGATACTCTTTTGGTATCTTATATCTGTATCGCGATACGTCTCGCAGGATGAGTATCTGTATCTGTACTTCCGATACATTCAATAATGTATCGTGTATCTTAAGATACAAGATACTTCTATCGCAACCGAACCGTGAGAAACAATAATTGCTGGCCAAGCTCTGCTTCTCAAGCTGGTACCGGTGCCACTAAGCCATCTGAATAAGATAAGTCTAAGGGCAGTGACGTTATTTTATTTTTACGCCAGAGTTATCCAGTGAGGGTGCAAGGTCAGCAAGACAAGCACGCGGACGTCTACGCCCAGCCCACGTAGCTTTTGTTTTCTTGATTTCTTTTCTTTTTAGTTGCGCCAATGCCATGGCACTTGCTTTAGCCACTGTCCTGCGCCGCGCACTCCACTACGTGCGGCGTCTATCGCGCAAATTCTGATGTTGTTACAGTGTCGTTATTAAAGATTCTCTTGCGTCTTGCTCCGTAACGAAATGTGATGCGTGCAAGAATGGCGTTGCTTTGCGTCGCGTGGATTTTACATATCAGCGAGTTGAAGGATTTCGTGGATGTAAATTTGACTTGCATGCATTGAATTGACTTATATGCAATTAAGATTTTAACAACTTTAGCACCACTGGTACCGATGCTAGATGAAATAGAGCAAGCGTTTACCTAACAGAAAATTTCTTGGCGTACCGTATTTTTCACTTCTATCTACATTTATTTAAAGAATTTATAAAATCATAATTTGATTATTAGCACAAGGGCTTTCTTGGGTGTCATTCTGCATCATATACATTACCTAGGTCTCTGCACTGTTTTTCCGGTCTGGTCACTGCAGTATGTCTTTTGTAACGCGTTCGCAAAATAAGATTTCTGCGTTATTCTTCTAACTGTCTGCTTTATTTCCGCTACTGTTTACGCATTTACAAGTTGCCTAGGCGATTTTGGAAAGAAGTATATTATTATGTGGGCGTGCCTTGTGTATACAGTACAAAATATTCTGCTTACAGTTTAAGAAAATAGCGAAATTGAGTTTGCATTATAATAATGGAAATCATTAGGGAGCCACCTTAAAGATGTTAGGAAGGGTATTCGAGAGAGATTGTTTTACTGAATGCTCCGTTTTGCTCATGAGCGTCCCAACAAGCCGTTTCACGCAATTTTCCATAGGCACTCAGTTTTGGTACTAGTTGAGAAGGCGTATATTGAAGGAAACTTGCGCTATTGCCTACCAGTGCTTCATCGATTATCACCAGCAAACAAAAGAACTTTAGAAGCCGCACGAAACAACTGCCTACAAATTTGTCTAGGCCTCCCGAAGAGCTCATCAACTTCGGGAACTGTAGCGGAAGCAGGATGTCTTCCGCTAGAAGTCATCTCTACTCAAGAAACTCTGCGCACTCATTTTCTCCATCTCCTACAAGGGAAGAAGGATTTTCTGTACCGCGCACATCTCACCCACAGCAATTCTGCATTCGGACAAGCCCTGCAAATGCTACAACTTACTGCTATTCGACAGCCACTGTAAACAATGGCTCCGAGATTTTCTCCATGGACACTTTCGCCTCTTGATATAAAACCATTTGTACACAGGCATCAATGGAGCAAAGAGACGCATCTCACAGACCGCACTGCTGCAGACTACTCTCCTCTACTTAGCCGAGCACTACACCCAGCACACTCATATTTACACTGACGCCTCCACCACTCAGGAGACTTCATCCTGTGGCATCTACGTGCCATCCACAAGACAAATGCTATCTTATCGGCTACAGAGGAGGACATCCTCGACAACAGCAGAACTTCATGGCATCAAAGAAGCTGTCCCCTATATCCTACGTCAAACGCAGTATTGATGGGTGGTCTTCACCGACTCCAAGGGAGCTCTACAGATACTGTTCAACCTCTTAAAGAACACAAATCATCACCCGATTTCATTTGATATAGCGTACTTACGCCCCTTGGCTGTTACCACAGGTAACTTTATCATATTTCAGTGGATACCAGCTCAGTGCGGTATTCTGGCCAACGAAAAAGCGGATGAAGAGGCACGCAAAGGCCTTCAAAACCGAAATTGTAGGCGAACCTATTTCACTAAATCTGATGCTTCTCAGCTGGCTCAGAGACTTGCTTCCGAAGAAAACAAGAGGCTCTGGAACCTTTCGACACATCACTATGCTTTCCTCTACTCTATCGACCCACATCTAAGAAGAACATTCCCATGCAGAATTCCTCGCCATCTCGAAACTCTGTACCATCGTCTTCGACTAAACAATGCTTATGGAAACAGTTTATGGTACCGTTTCGGTCAAACCGAAAGTCCGTACTGTTGCTCCATAGAAACTGTCGAGCATATTTTGTTTGAGTGCCGAGCGTATGCCGAAGAGCGTGCGCTTTATGAACATTGCATGCATATGCTAACCAAAAGAACTTTATCAATTGACTGTGCCTTGGACCCTTTACCCTGCGCCACGCAACAGAGGTAAGCGATGAAATTGCTATTCCGGTATTTAGAGAGCATCGGTCAGCTCGACAAACATTAATGGCACCTTGAAATCACGAAATAAGTCACTGTCAGAACACGTCCCCGCCCAAGAAACAAAAAACTCAGTTTGTGTTTTTACCTCTTTTTTATTCTATTTTAACTTTTTATATTTTTTTCTATCTCTCTCTCTCTCTCGTTGTGTCTTTCAGTCCCCAATCCCCTTCCCCACGCAGAGTAGCAAGTCAGCGAATTTACACACACCGGTAAATTTTCTGCCTTTCAATAAAGAGTTCTCTCTCTCTCTCTCTATTGTTTCAACAGGTACGTTGACGATACTTCATGTTCACAGCTATTAAGGGCGCCGTCTGTATTATGTTTCTGTACTCATTCAATGTGAATGTTTGATACACAACCACCTCTCTATTTTACTTATATTTGTTTTCCGGTTTAGGCCTTCTTCAATATTTTTCGTATTACTAATCGCCACGTAATGGGAGATATAAGCGGCAATAGCGCGAATAGCGGCGGTGTCCTGCGACGCTTTGTGCAACTATACTATAAGTCTGAGATATTTCTGTTTGTACGTTAGTGATTGCACGTTAGCGTTGTACGTGAGTATATCAACAAAGAATCCCTTACGCCAGCAGCTAAGTAGAACATGGAAAATTCATTGCAGTTTTACGTCATTTACGTATACACCAGGGGTCTCAAGCTCAGCTTATAGCCAGCGGGCCGCAGTCGCGAAATTTTGCTCCAAAGGACGGGACAGTGAAGATGATGGGGTCGGAGAGATTTTGAACAAAATGACGTTGTTATTTGAAAGGAAGCCTTTCCCATATCTCATATATAGGTCATTTCTAAAGGGGATTTGGAGTCAGGATTCGAAACATCGATACCCATTTACACAACGTGTGAAATCTGGACGCGGACTGAAATATAGTTTTTGTTCCGCGGTTATGTTTCAGCACATGGTGACCACATGTTCCTCACGAAAGAAAGGCTTAAGACCAGTCATGTCTGTGTAGCT
The DNA here is from genome assembly GCF_013339695.2 of Rhipicephalus sanguineus. NCBI lineage: Eukaryota > Metazoa > Arthropoda > Arachnida > Ixodida > Ixodidae > Rhipicephalus > Rhipicephalus sanguineus. The sequence goes on along the minus strand of NC_051178.1, from coordinate 17,475,877 downwards.
CACGAACACACTTATTTAGAAAATAAAAACAAATGGGACGGAGACGGTCATGTGTGCCGTCCGGGCACTAGCGGATGGTCTCAAACCCTGTATACACCATGAGTTCCCACCCCCCTCCCCTCCTAAACAAACAGAAAAGTCGCTACCAGCGTTGTTGCTGTTGTACACCTGTCCGGATATACGGTATTGTGCAAACTGTCTTTTACGGACAAGGTAAAAGTCCACACCGGTATTTGCGCCGTCGTGCGAAGGCTTCTTACTGACGTTATTGTGATTATATGGCAACCCGCTAGCTGGTCGGCAAGGTGAGCAGCGGCTCCCATCAATTGCAAAAATGACAACCAAGAACCACTGTCAGCAAAGTGTATAAAGAGTTTTCCTGTGAAGAAGCTAAAACAAGCCCCAGTAAGTTGTTTTTAAAGGAAACTAATGTACTTTGAGCAAGAAGGGCAATACTCTTGAGATACTAACAGACATTTCATCAAAGTGTAACAAAAACTGGTCACAGTTAAGTAATTTTCAAGCATACATTTTCGTGTTTAGGCGTTTACTGCTACATTATACGAATCTGTAATAACAAATTTGAGAATGTATTGAAGTATCTTAAGATACAATTGCCAAGTATCGTATCGGATACAATTATTCCGGCAGTATCTTGTATCTGTATCTCAAACACTTCTTGCTTGAGTATCTTGTATCGTATCGCGATACAATTTCAAAGTATCTTTGCCCAGCCCTGTTCAGGACACCATTTAGCGCACAAAAATTGGTGTGCACACATTTGTGAGGAAGCAGCATGTTTAAACTTACGTCTACGCCACGTGAACCTCTCGTTGAAGTTGATCTCTTCCTTCTCGCTGTACCTCGGCATGGCTGCAGAAGTAAAAAAAGTAAATAAGTTTGATGCAAAGAGAAATAAAAATGAGTGCGAGTTCATCGCTACAACTTCAAAAAATCGGTTCGAGCGATGTACGTAATCAAAAGGAGCCATACAGTGCCTCAATATGCTTTTTCGAAACATTTATTTCAGGTTACAACATTTGCTTTCCTACACAAATCTATAAAACATAAACAACGTACTCAAACTTTATACTATACACATGAACTCTTAACTAAAATAAACGAGAAAAACAAGCTATGCCATTACTTCATTAAAACAGAAGATCTAAGTGACCTCAACGTTTTTAAAACGTTTCAAAACCGCCTGATTAAAGGCCTTTCAAAAGTCAAGCGGGATTACTATAATAGCAGTTTGGTTTACTAATGGACGTGCGGATATCATGTGCAAAAGTTAATTTCTGATTTCACATAAAGATTTTCCTCAGCTTAATTCTATAAAAATAGATGACGTAGAAGTATCGCAGCAAGTTATAGGTAATCAATTTAATAAGCACTTTGGTAACACTTCTTGTATTCTAAGCATAGAAGAGTCCGTTTTTCTTTATCCAGTAAATGATAATCAGGTTATGCATATTTTGCAACAACTCAACGATACTAACTCACTAGATGGTCTTCAAACCTATAAAATCCGCTTCTGACATTATTCTGCCCCGTTTAACGTTCGGCAGATCCCACGGATCTGCCGAGGAATATAAAAGAATAATTGGTATTTTCGTAGATTTTACAAATTCACTAGACCTTCTTGATCACACTCTATTAAATAAGAAAACTCCACTGTTATGGTTTACGTGGACACGCGGGTGATTTACTGATATCCTGCTTAAACCATCGAAGACACGCAGTCAACATTAACGGTTTCACATCAGAGATGCAGACATTTGAATGCGGAGTCCCTCAAGGAAGTATATTAAGCCCTTTTCTTTTTAGAATTATTAGTTACGTAATACGCACTTCATCTCCTAAATTCATAATATAAGCCGACCACACGAGCATGTTCTTCTGCGGCAATGATTTAGATATATTACAAGCTGCAAATCACGCGCTAGAGAAACAATATTAATAAAGCGAAAGAAGCGGATTGCGTGTGTTTATTTCAAAAACAAAAGTCACGTTTAGAGCAAAGAATGAAAATATTCAACCAAATATAGAAATTACACTTCATTCCACCCCGTTAGAAAGTGTTCCTACATCGAAGTTTGGTTGTCCTGTGTAATGAATCGATGTCCTAGTCGCGTGATCGCTAAACTATTTCAAATATTTGGTGTCTTTTTCCGCAGTCAGGTTCTTCTTCCTCCAAGCACCATGATGATGTTATGCGATTCGATTTTTCTGTCTCGACTTTTGAGGTAACGCATCAAAGCAAAACTAAAAAAGTTGCATATTTAACAAAAAATAGAATTCTTGCAAATGTCCCTATATTACAACATACTAAAGAACGTTTGCACAAATATAAAGTACTTCCGGTAGAAAGCGCGAACGCAGCCACACATCTCGGCGAGCTCATGAATGGCTTGCTGAAACGTTTAAAAAACACTATGGTTGGCATTTATTAGCAAATAGATTGCCGCGACTCCTATATAATTTGTGTAGAAAGAACATCAGTCTAGAAAACGCTACTAACAAAGCAATTTTTGAACATATCATTTTCCAAGATGTTTAATATTACTACAAAGATGTATTATTTTTTGTTTGAATAATTTAATAACCTAATCTTATTACGCTACATTTCTATAACATGATGACCAACTACTCTAAATACATTGTACCTGATGTTGCATATTGTTTTCATTCATTTTGGTCCGCCAAATAAATCACGTAGTTGTAGTGTAATGTCATTTGTTAACTGCTCATTTATGTATGTCCTTGTATTGTTCAACCGGCGCCTCCTCAATTTTTTCGGTGCCTGGGCGAACGCTCCCTTCGGGCCGTCGAACGCGCGATCCGCCTCCGCTCGCCGCTGCCTTGCGGTGGCGCTGTGCGAGTCGAAGCTGGAGCTGAGCGGCCGCGCGTATTACGAAGCTCACGAATTCGTGTTTTCATCAGAGTTTAATTGCATTCGTACCTCACGCTGGCTCTCACAGGTACAGGGTGGGTAGAAAGAAACGCAAACGTAGCGGTGCGCTGTTTTCATCACGCTCTGGCCGTGGTGGCAATAAAAAGACGCTAGATAATATTTGATTGTGTAATGGAGGACTCCGACTTTTCATCACTCACCCAGGCTACAACCACTTGAAAATAAGTGCGAAACAGCAAAGAATGTAGGTGCCACATGTTTGCGTTTCTTTCCATCCCCACTTTACGTATTCCGCAGACAGTCTGTGAGGCCGTGCTCTCGGTTCATTCTTGCATTCGAGTTTGACAGCATTCGCGTTTTATTTTTTTTTTTTCAGGCTATTGCACTATCGTCACTCGCATACCTTAGTATGTCCTACCGCTGTTTTCCACTCTACAAATGGAAGGGAAAGAAATCACGATTGTCTTTTTTTTTACTTCCCTTTATTGATAAAGAAACAAACAATAACTCACAGGATCCCTTACGCATTCACCTAAGACGACTGAAAGGCGAAAGCCATCGGCTTTTGTTTTCTTCTTCCCAGTCAATGTATTGAACATCCCCTGCCTTCCTTTGAGATTTTTCTGCACCTAACGTGGTTTTCCTACAGCCTCAAGAATCGGAGGCACTGCAAGCTTTCTGCACCTCAGATGGTTATGCACTGCCTCCGTGATCGGCCCATTTTGACCAACCGAAGATGTAATATGACCACGTCACGAGAGGTGACGTCACGATGATATCACAAAATTTTATTATTTGTGACGTCTAATGACGTCATCACGTGATCATTTCTTGTATCACTCCCGTTGGCGCTGCCGACGGTCTGTTTTCACGTTTGATGAGGCATCTCAGGCTTTCGCCTTAATACACCGTTCGGCTGTCCCTCCACGAAATGCCAGCTGCGGCTGGTGTTCGGGAGAGGTGGCTTGCAGTAATTAGGAAGGATAATTGGTCTCCTAATACATCTTCAAAGTACACTACAATATGTAGCCGTGATTTACGACCTGAAGATTTCATAGAATATAAGAAGCAGCGGCATAAGAAGGGTGCAGTTGCGTCAGTCTTTACAGACTACCCTTCACGTTTGCAGGCCAAGTTAACAACTGAACCAAGCATGGCAAGTACCACTAAAGGTGACAGTGCTGCGTCCGAACAGTCAACGAATGTATGTACCAGTAGCAACGCTGCCTCGCGATCGCTGCCATGTGCAGCGCTGACATTAGGTCCCGAAGCTGTAGAATCGGAGCCCATAGACACCACATGTGCTACAGCCAAAACAACCGACAATCATCATGTAAAGTGTCACAATGTATGTGTGCACAAGCTGGGCAGGCTACTCCATGCGACACAAGCTTCCAGGTCGACAGCCATTCGGCCTCTCCTTTGCTCACTACCGAAAAGGCCAAATGGAAGAGAAAAGAAAGAGCTGAGGAGCCAAATACTGAGGCTACAACAATCCGTCGACAAATACAAAGACAAACTCAAGCAACTGACAGCAGGCCGCATTTTTTACGCCTATCACATCAGCTTAAGTTGAGAGCCGGCACTACGACTTCAGACTTGAACGACAACGTCTGTTCACACACATCGGCCAGTGTTGCAGGAAGCGCGCGGCATATGTAGCTGTTTTTGTTTGTTTTTCGTACCACTTTGATTTAACTGGTTTAAGCTCTGAAATGGTGGAATCACTTGGCATAGTTCCTAATTTTCTGGCACCAGCTGTTGCTTTCTCTCGGTGGCAACAAATGCAATTCTCAAAAGCTCTACGAAGGGAACGGGTGATCACGTATATCCATGGAAGCAGACTTGTTGAATTTCGTGCTATTTACCGCATCAACTCCAGGCTCGCATGTAGTGTGCTACACCAGCAGACACGCATCGGGGAACATTAAGCGCCCAAGCTTTCCGTATTAGCTCCTGGCAAATGCTGCTTACAAAAATACACCTTGCAGCAGTCAAAAATCGACTCTCAGTCATGCGAACGTAACGGTGACAAAACAATATTCCGCGTATCACTGGCATGCGCTTTCTGGTATGGACCTAGCAGACGACGCGCGAGCGTCTCGATCAGATAGCCGCGATCGACAGATGCCTTTGAAGTGGGCTGGGTGCCCAGAACGACAAGCGCTTCATGATTTCCGTTCACAAGTTTTCATTATACTCTAAACAGCGCGAATACAGGTGAGAAATGAACCTTATAGCAGCTTTGAATGCAGCCACGGCATTCGTTTCCGCGAGCGACGACGCGACGGCGGCTTTACTCCGGTGGCGGCGCCTAACGGCTGACAACCGCACTAACGCCGACGGCCGGTTGCCATTGCGCTCCTCTCCTTCGCGCAGGGACGGAAACATAGAGGAGGCGCTGGTTCAGCTTATGGTGTGTTAGTGGTTTCCACAGTGCGAAACGTTCTTTATGCATTATTTCATACGGCTCGATACCACCAAGGTGTTTGTTTGTTCTAGGTGTGCTCGGCGCTGTCAAGCTATCGAAAATAGCTTTTACCGCGGGCTCCTTGGCTATCACGTATTGTTTTGATAGCGAAGGTAAGGTGAATTGATTTAACCCTTTGAGGGTCGAATGTTTCGCGAAATGCAGTCCAAAAATGTGTAATATTTTTATTGCGGAAATAAATTTTTGACACCATTGTATTTCACGAAACAATCTCTAAATTTCTTTTGCGTGACCATAAATTGACAAAAAATCATTTTTGTTGTTGCATACACAGGGTTTATTCGTAGTAACATCCATCAAAATAAAAAATAAACACTTACACGATTTTTCACAAATAAAAAATATGCATTGTATTAAACATTGTTCACAGACATACAAACATACGCGCACCAGAGTACTTTCTGGTAAAAAAATGTTCGTGCTCCCCAAAACAGGAAGCACAACCACGGCGGCGTCGTTTGCATAAATTAGCGCCGCACGGACACAGGTGTAATCGCGCCCCGGGGAGGAATAAACGATAGAGTGACAAGCAGTCGCCCACAACTAGACAGCCAACAGATTTGAAGGCGCGAGACGCGATAACAACGCGAAGGACGAAACCGAAACCACCCGCGCCACGTGTGCGCGTTCTGATGCGCAAGTGAATGCCGCAGCGACTCTTCAGAAAGCAAAAAAAAAAAAAGAACGGAGAGACATCGGCGCATGAAAAAAATTCCACGTATCCCCGAAGCATGGCGGCACATTCCAAGCAAGAGGAATGATCGAAACAGGCGGGCGTTTTCAATCAACCGCACCGTGGGCGCGCCGCATTGTGAAGCAAAAAAACAAGGGAGGTATTGGCGCATGAAAAACATTTCACGTATTCCCGAAGTGTGGCAGCATATGCCAAGAAAGAGAAATGGTGGAAAAAGCCCCGCGTTTTAAACATACAGGCTATGCCGTACCTGTACGACGGAAACCCTTTGGTGCCTGTTAGGTGATGCCGTACATGTGAGGCCAAAACCTCTAAAGCGTTAATACATCGGGGATTGGCTCTATCAAAATAAAAAAGAATGTGCAGTCGGCGATTGCAAGCATTCTCGTGTGCGCGAAATCTATCACTATAATATTATCTGCAATATTCAACATCCTTGAGGTAAAACTAGGGCTGCCTTATACCAAGCGATTACTTCGCATCAATAAAAATATAGTGACAGGCACTTATGAACATCTCCGGTCAATAGCCACGCTCAATGCTTGGTTTTCGATCGGACCTATTCACGCGAGATGCCATGTTTCAGCTCACAACATCTATTCTGGACGCTCTCATACCTACACACACCAAAGCTGTCCTGGCAATTCACCTGAAAAGGGCATTAGATAGCGTCAAGCAGGGAGCCATCCTAAATGCCGTGAACGAACTCATGGTTGGCCAACGAACTTATACCTATACAATGACTTTCAGCAAAACGAAACGGCCACGATATGTGCAGAGAATCATTGTACACGCCGCTACACACTACCATAATATGCACCCCGCAAGGATCCGTGCTGTTCACCTTCCTATTTAACACGGTACTTATTCCTCTTACGCGGAAGCTGCAGACCATTCCCCATTTTGACTGTACCCTGTACGCAGATGATATTACTTTGTGAACTACATGTGCATCCGACGCCCCGATTGAAGAAACACCACGAACAGCTGCCATGGTAATGCAGCACGAGGTCACTAAGGTAGGCCTCAGCTGTTCACCAGAAAAATGAAAACTTTTCTTGCTTTCGGCAAAACACGACAGACCATCAAAACTGTTTATCAAGTTCGTCAAAATCTGAATACATGGTAGTGATATCCCAAAGGTCCCTATAATTTGCATCTCGGGCAATTCTTGCAGCGATATGGGAAATATACCGAAATAATCAAACACCTGAGACACACCGAAATCATAAAATACTTAAAGAGCACGCTGGCAGTCACCGCGCAACTAACTAGCAGAGTCACAGATAAATGTCACGGCGTGTGAGAAGGACATACTTTCAAGGGCGTCCGCAGAACATTTTGCAGGAAGGTGCATCTGCAGGGGGGGGGGGGGGCGGCATCCACAACAACCAGCCGTTCTTTCACTTCCGTGACATATCCGGCAAGATTAGTCATTGCGTGTAACTTGAAACGTTGGCTCGTAGTCCTGAATGCCGTTTCTCATGCATATGCGGGACTTGAGTGTGCTAATCAAGCTGTGTAGCTTATTGCTACTGTATAGAAAAAAATTGCAGTGGCTTAGCTCGGCTATGCCAGGATATATGTAGCGTTAGCAAAGGTTCAGCTTATTATTCTTAGCTTTCCATATTTTCTAGGATTATCAGCCTTCTGTTCATTCCTCGTACGCTGAACCGCTAATTGCCAGGCAACTACTTCGGGGTCCGATGAGATAAGCTTCTCGGCTCTTCTGCGCCGTCGAGCAGCATTTGCGCTCTCCTTCTCCATGGCGTTACCAACCTGCAAACGCCAGTCAGGCGCTGTCAAGCTGCCCCAGCGCAGCGTCAGACGGCGACTGCACAGCGAAGGCGAACAGCTGCGCCCGCGCCGGCGCCACTGTGTGTATGTCTACGGCGTTACTTCTCTCGAATGCGGCGCTGACCAGCAGCGGCGAGTCGCGCGGCGGTGGCGGAGTCTGCGCGCGCGCCGGCGCCAGCCTGTCTGCCGCGCCTACGACGCCACTCCTCCCGAAAGCGCAGACCAGCAGCGGCGGTGTCGGAGAGCGCGTGAGATGCCAGCTCTGGTGACCCAGCTGTGTGATATCACTGATCCTCGCGCATGCGCAGCACGGCTCATGACGCTCCACGCGAAATCGGCTCCGACGAGGCAAGTGTAGCTAACGCTACAAAATGCTATCCAAAATTCCGGGAGGGGGTCCGCTGACTCCCCACCACCTTGCAGCCCCCTCTGGACCCCCACGCATATTATGCAAGTGGCAAACGCGTCTAATTGAGCTCCTTACCTTACCTACCTTACCTTACCTAAACCTCAATGTGACCAAAACCCAAACAATGAACAGTATAGGTAATCAGACAAGCTGCCAAGGCAGCGCTCCGCCTCCAAATAAACATCAGTAACGAACACCTGACAGAGTTACGGGTGCCTAACACCATGCAAGAAATAACAAAGGAACACCCGCAAGCACAATGTCTCGAACTAGCAAGCGCTCCTACCAGAGGACATACACTTTCCGAACTCCAATTTCGCATCCCCATCAATAATGAATCCCTAAAATCCCTGCCCAAGGAAATTCTTGAAAGGTTTTGCATTCGACCGCAGCTCCGTAACATGCACAACGACCGAAACTGCGAGCGATGGAATGACATAGCAGCAACACTCCATGAAGCGTACAGTGCAGGGGCGTAGCCAGAACTTTTTTCGGCGAGGGGGGGGGGTTCAGTCATATTTCATGTATGTTCGTGCGTGCGTATGTATGTGTGCGTGTATATATACGCAAGCAAAATTATGTATATGCACACAAGCACTCATGGGTGTGAGTAGAAGTGAGTATGAACGTGAGTGAGTACTCATGAGTGTCAGTAGATGCGAGTATGAACGTGAGTGAGTGCTCATGAATGTGAGTAACATGAATGTGAACGTGAGTGAGTGCTCATGAGTGAGTGGGCGTGAGTATTAACTTGAGTAAGTACTCATGAATGTGAGTAGACGCGAGTATGAACCTAAGTGAGTCAGAGGCATTAGTGTCAGTAGGCATGGGTAAGAAAGTGAGTGAGTACTCATCAGTGTGAGTAGAAGTGAGCGTGAATGTGAGGGAGTGCCCAGGAGATTGAGTCGACGTGAGTGAGTACTCATGAGTGTCAGTAGAAGTGAGTATAAACGTGAGTGAGTACTCATGAGTGTGAGTAGACATTAATGTGAACGTTAGTGAGTGCTCATGAGTGAACTGGCGTGAGTATTAACTTGAGTAAGTACTCATGAGTGTGAGTAGACGCGAGTATGAGACTGAGTGAGTCAGTAGGCATTAGGGTCAGTAGGGATAGATATGAACGTGAGTGAGTATTCATAATTGTGAGTACAAGTATGAGCGTGAGTGAGTACGCATAAGATTGAGTCGACGTGAGTATGAACTTGAGTGATTACTCAGTTGTGACAGTAGGCGTGAGCACGAACGTGAGTGAGTACATATGTATGAGTAGTCGTCAGTTGAGTGTCAGTGAGTATTGACGAGTGTGAGAGGACGTGAGAATGAACATGAGTGACTGCCGGTGAGCGTGAGTTACCGTGAGTATAGCGTGAGTGATGACCGATGACTGTCAGCAGTCGTGAGTATAAACGTGAGCGAGTACTCATGAGCGTGAGTAGACGTGAGTGTGAATGTGAGGTTCGACGAGTGTGAGTGGAAGTGAGAATAGTCGTGAGTGAGTACCGATTAGTGTGAGTAGAGTCAGTAGGAACGTGATTGAGCGCCGATGAAGGTGAGTAGGCATGAGTATGAACTTGAGTGAGTACCGATGAATGTGGGTATGAATCGGCGACAGCGAGTGAAAATGAGAATTTAATGTGAGCCCCGAAGAGCGTGCATTTTGAAGGTTTTGCGCATGTCTGTACAATTTCATCGCTTTTGTGTTAGGAAATTTTCAGTCGATGTCTAGCGCCCGTCCTGTCTACGTGTTCCTTTCTCTTGTGGTTATTCCGCTGCGCTTGCTAAGGTGCGCAAGATTTGGTTCCTTTGGTTCGAGAAGCGTACCACGGCCGTCTGCGTGGCAAGCAGCATCCTACTACAGAGCGAGGCTATTGCTTGGTAATACATGGTGAAAAAACACTGTGATTATCGTGCAGTGAAAGGAGCCTCCTCAACGCATGTAATATTGCGGGGTAGAAGCGTAGAATCGCGCCAGGTATGAAGCATGGGAATTGCGCAAAGAGTATGTGTTTTAAAGGTCCATCCAGCACAAAGCGTTCGGACATATTTAATCATGATCAGCTGCAAAAGCATCAACAAAGTAAGCAGCTGCATAGGTTTGCGTGTTGCCTTACGTTCGCGTGTGAGCCCTTCGCCGATTCACAAGAGGAAGCACTTGGTGTAGTGGGCACTTAACAACTTTACTTGCAGTAGGCATTTTAGGATAGTTTTAAACGGCCAATTTTACGAGCACTGTCGTTCGTTTCCTTACGGCACAGTTGAGGCAAGTCCTGCGAACCAAAGCCGTACTGGCAATTGCTGGCAAAAGAGAGAGGGGAAGTGGAGAAGGGGAAGAGAGGGTGAGAGGAGAGGGGAAAGGGGAAGTGGAGAGGAGGTGTGTGGAGAGGGTATGCGCATGAGCAGTAAGAGTGTGGTCACGCCGCACACCACCACCACCACCACCGGTTTGAACTCCGCTATAAGATGCTTCGCATCGAAAAAGTTGTTTCAATAAGGCATGCGGTGCACACAAAAAAAGACATGGCTGATCCCTCCTCATAGGATTGGGTATAACAGGAAAGTGAAACGTGTCTACACAGAAGTAGTGCGTGCTTATTGCGTAGTGACATATGATAGCTTGTGCAATGTCTATTCGTGTTTGGCAGCTATAGCACCGTTTGGCGTGGATGCACCCATGTCGACGCCTAGTTCGTAGAGGTTCGTAGCTTGAGCCGTAAACGCGTGCGTCCCGCTGGCTTGTGTCTCTCTCCACCAAGGACCGACATTCGCCCGTCGAAATCGTGTCCTTTCTGCAGCGCGTATTGCAGAAGATTTGTTAGTCGGTGCTCTCGCAATCGAAGTCGTCGGCGACGGAGAAATCCCGTTGGTGCATGTGGAAGCTGCACTACTGCGATGAGCCGGCGCACGCTGACACGAAGCGAAAGGCAACCAACGTAACTGTGCCTAGGGTGCCTCGGCGACGCCAGCGCGGCCAGTGTCCTTCACTGGTATCGAGACGCTTTAAAAATCAGCTCCGATATCACGCGCAATCTCGGATTAAGCGCTAGTAGGTGTCCATCGTGACGCATTACTTCTCTTCACCTCTCACAGACGGCGGCACCGCCCCGCTCCGCGCCACCTGCCTACACCGCCAACAGAGAGCACCGTGCGAGAGAGAATGCGTGAGAGATATAAGGCGCGTTCGTGAGTTGTCCAGCATCTGTCAAGGTAGCTTAGTTGGTTTAGCGTCGGGCGCTTACCGTCGCGGCCGCAACGTCGAGGGTTCGATTCGCAGCAGGCGATCGTTTTCTTGGTTTTTTCTTTCCCACCCGTTGGCGTCCATTTTATCAACGCCATATACGCAACGGATGTACTTGGTGAACCCCGGCATAAAACACTTTCGTGTTAAAAACAGCATGCATATTTCGAAATACGCATCAACGCGAAGTGCTACAAGCGTATTATTGTAATAAAGCTGCTAACGGGCTGCATTTGACATCCACGTGATGGACGCCGCCGCCCCTGTCACTCGCAGTGTTGCTTCTGAAAATCGTCCGTTCTCCACTCATTTCAGTCGTCGTGCGAGAGCGGGACGTTTATCCAAGATTCCTTATGGGCTTGACCGTAGAGAGGCGAAGCAAGGGTTGGTTCATGTTGTGTTCTGTCATCGTCATCGTCTGTTATCTTTGGTAAAACTTGCTGTTGGGCTAGTCGGTGCATGTTGGTGCATCGTCTATTGTTCTCGCAGGCTGGGATATCTATGCTCGCCGCCCGGGCCTGAAAGTTGCCGAGACAAGTTATATGGCAGGTTTAGGGGCGAAGCACCTTAGGGTTTCGGCTTGTCGGTAGTGCGTCGTCGTCTGCTGTCGCCGAGTGAATAGTCGTGACCAATTTGCATGCTTCCATCGTCGTGTCGTGTCCATCTACTTGAGCGCAAGAGAGGGCGCAACTACCAGCTCGCGAGGAACGATAACGCGCCCTCCACCGCGAGAGACAACGCTGGCGCAGGCAGCGTCTCCTAGCGAGTTTCTTGAAAAAACCGACTGCTCGCGCTGCACAACCGTTGACCGGCCACCGCGCTTATATAGGCACTGGATCGTGACCTCCAATGCAGTGCCGCTGGGAGATTTCTCTTGTGCGTAGTTGAACAATAAAGATTCGCAGCGTGCACGTTAACTAAAAGCGGACTTCGAGTCTCTGTGTCAAATCTTTCTTCTGTCTCTCATTGTCCATTATCAGTGATATTTGTGTGGGAAACACCGGCGCACAGTGCATGCTTCGCCCCTCCACAGGTTTCACGTTAGTGGAGCTGAAACCCCCTTCCCTGCATGCTTCACCCCTCCCCAATTTTTTTTCTTTTTCGAGGTACTCGCGCTTTTATTCGCCTACGACCATGCCTGTAGCGGTATAGGTCACAGTTGTAAAGGATAAAATAAAAAAACAAGTTCTTGGATACCCATGTGGGTGTCGCCATCCAACAAAAAAGGTGAAGAAGAAAAAAAATCACGCCATATCCACGAAGTGAATGATGATTGAGGAGCTGGCTTAGAAATAATCGGATAAACTGTGAATTCTCCATACAATTCCCCTACTTTCATATAAAGACGTCACACGTTGTTATAGTAGCGATTGTGGTCACGTTGTTGTCGAACCACAAGCGGTCGCAGAACTTGCAACTGTGGCGGAACGTGTGGTCTGGTTCGGCTTCGCTGGCTTGTATCTCGGGGTCCGCACGACGCTGACGTCTCTCCGCGACCTCCCGAGCTCTCACCGCAGGGTCTTCGCGGCGAGCCCGCGATGCTGCTGCCTTGTGAGCCCTCCGCTCCGCCGCCTTGTCTTCTTCGTTCATGTTATTAGTATCGAAGCGCACTGCCGGAGTGGAGCGAGCACCGCATGCTACAGTTGGCTGTGCTATATGTGCTTTTGCTTGAGTTATTATCATCATCAAGGCTCTCGAAGAACGAGAGGACGGAGACTTCTCTATCGCGCGAGCCTGCTCATGTTACAGTTGGCTATGCTATATGTTGTTTTGCCTTCGTTAATGTCATCATCAAGGCACTCGAAGAACAAGAGGAAGAAAATTTCTCTTTCACGCGAGCACGCGCATACTACAGTTGGCTATGCTATATGTGGTTTTGCGTGGGTCAATATCATCATCAAGGCGTTCGAAGAACAGCTGCGCCTGTAGCGGTCGCCTCTGGAACTAAGGTTACACTTACGGCGCGGGATTTTGCCCCAGAAAAAGAACCTGGCGAGCCAGCCCTAATAGGAAGTGTGAAATATTTCTCGGCTGTGGTCGAGCTTCTGATTCTTGGTGAAGTAGAGAAAAAAACGAGGGTCAGGATATCTTCTCTGCTGTGAGCTTCGTCGAGAACAATGACAATGAAAGAGGCATACTAGGTAGAAGCCTGCAAGATGGAAGAAGGGTTCATCCACCCTTTTGTGTATAACATAGCTACAAAAGACTCCACACAGAAGCTTCATACTTACAGAAAAATTCGTGCTGGTCCAGTGACTGCACCCCAAAGAGCAGGAGCTTTTCTTTATGAGTAATGCGTCAGATTTCGTTATAGCTCTTTGCTACACACGGGTGCTCGCAAAATTTTCCAATTTGAAAATGAAACCGAAGCACAGCGCGAGACAAAAGTGACCACAGGTGTCATCGACTGCAAGGAAAATATGTTTTGGGGCTCAAGCGACGTCCACCGCGCAACTGTTGAAGTGACATCGCTATGATGTCAACGGGCATTCACGCTGAAATGTCGAATCTACGTTCGCTATCCTAATAAGAGAGCTCAACGCAAGGTAAGAACCACGCTTTACTGAAGGCGAAAAAAGTATGTTGATCGCTTACGTTAAGAAGTACAAGCACACCATCGAGCGCAAAAATAAACTGATGTTGTGCTGGTGGCGAGCAAAAAAAAAGCCTGGATGGAAATCACGAAGACGTGCAATGCGCACCGCGGTTCTCACCGCCCGAACATCTCAATTGAATAGCCTCAAGCACAAATGCAACGCGAGAGCACCACGAAACTGGTGAGCGCAACATGTACTGCATGACTGGCTCATTCGGGCTACTATTTTTCTGATCGTCCGCATGTTTTGTAGTCGGAAGATGAGTCAGTACTTTAGGAAATCTCGCCGACTGCGGGAAGCGCACCAGCGTCGGGCTCAGGTGCTTGGCGATGAGAAGAGTCACTTTTCCAACTGCACGGCACACCGTCGACTCAGGGATGCGGACCAGAACACCGGTGGCTATCTTAATTGTACCAGCTCCGTAAAACCCGAGAGCAAGGGAGTCACAGGCTGTCTTCTGTTGTTCCCGCTTTCTTGGAGAGGCAGCATAGCAAGAAGTTGTCGCACGGCGTTCTTCGTGAAGCTTTAGCGAGCGAGCAATTGTTATTGCACCGTACAGCCGCGCGTCTCTACACAAGACATTATGGCACTTTTTAATTGTAAAGGTCCATACAGTACGTGGTGGTGTTCAGGCGAACTAAAACGCCAATGTCCAGCCAAGCAGGAAACGATCGAGCATTTATGTTGAGCTAACTTACACAGCGCAGCTTAGCTGACTCGAAAGGGATCGCCGATAAAACTTTTAAACTTTGTGAAAAGGTGTGTAAATGTCGAAAGTTGCGAGAGGCTTAAAGCGACTGTCTAGCATCCTTCATCGCTTTTCTGTTTCGTACTGCAATAGAAAGCGTATCGTCTGAAGTGTCCAACCTTGCAGCGGTTTCTCTGGAAAGTGAGTAGATTTTTTTAAAACAGAATTTTTCGATCTGCGTTCGGTGTTCTTCCATTGGCGTGAAACGTGCCCACAACACTGGTTGGTGGACGCGATGACGACTGTAGTGGCGGTAAAAATTAAAACCGAAAGCACATGTGATTTCTGTAGGATTACTTTATTTTCGCTGAACACTAATGTAATAAATGTAACAGTTGTTTTCAGCGCGCTAGCGGTTAACTGAAGCCTTATTATACGCATGCAAAACACTTGTTTTGCTGTAATCGCAGTCTATGCGTTTATTTTAGCACTGCTGCCGCAATCCAAACCAAGTTCATTCATCAAAAAGAGACGATAAATGCATGCATTCACAGCGCAGCGCATTTGAGACATCCTAACAACAATACAGCGGCACAGTACGACCAGTGCGGAGGGCCGCGTGGCATAGCGCATGAGTTGAAGCTGAGGAAATCGAAGACGGCGCCACAAGCACCGCCGCCCGACGCCTTTTTGGATGCGTAAGAAAAAAAAAAATGTAAAATACAATTTCAAGTTATACATGCTTGTTTTTAAGCAAAATGGATCTACCTGCGAGGATTTCTTGTCCAACCAATAGATTGACCGCATCGCTGTTGGGTGACGCTAGCGGTCATTTTTTCACAATTTTCTGCATTAAAGTAAAAATATAATTCATTTTTTATGGGGAAAATGCGTGCTCGTTGCCACCGATGTGACGAGCGATCTTCTAATTTACACCACAATCAGAAAAATTTTTCTGAGCGGTAAACAGCCCCTTTAATTGCCTTTCGCCAGATATTCACATGATGCTCCTAGCCTGTATGCTTTTTAAGAAGTCTCTCAAGAATACATTCGGCATTAAGTCGTAGGAACCTCCGCTATAATCTTGTGTCATCCTATATGGTCCTTGTAGTTTCCGTCGTATGCAGTCAGAAAGCCATATTTTCAATTCCGATGAGCAAAAGCTACCAACTCACCACGCAAAGTGATGTTGACGCTGTTCAGCCCTATGTGGACGCCTATCCGGGCGGAAATGCGGTCAGCGGAGAAGGCACGGTAGGGACTAGACACCACGGCGCTGGCCACATGCCAATCGCTGCCATAGATGCAGGCTGCAAGGAAGACGAAAGACGTACATCTATAAGCGGACACAGCACACGTTAGCCACAGTCAAAGACGCCAATTAAACGGTGCCCGTCGTGCGAGCTAAATGTAGAGTGGCCTTTGACGTTTCATGACTTTTCATCTGATTACCACCCTATTTATTCTATGCCCACTGCAGCATGTCAGCCTCCCTGATAATCCCAATTTTACTCGTACGTACGCGAACTGATTCTAATTCATCGCTGCGAACTTCATTGCGTCACTCCATGTGACTCACTAACGTCACTGCGTTTCCGTTGTCTTGGTGACTATGCTGCTGCCGTAACTGACCAGCGGTAGTCTTTCCTACGCATGGCGTGGCCTGCCCAGATTCACTTCATTCGCTAAATATAAACTAGAATATCTGGTACCTCTGTTTGGTTCCTGATCAATTCTATTTCTTATCTCTTAGCGCTAGGACTACCGTTTTACTTTCTATTATTCAGTAGCTATATCTGGCGACAGCAGTACAAAGAGTATCTAGACCACGGAGTAAGATAAGACAGGAGCGCCGACTCCGCTCGTCGGGAAGGGACACATTGTGCAACGCCAGATCTTTCCTCACGGCGTGTTCGCGAGATGGCGCTACGAATGGAGAAAAGTGGCGGAGGAGAAACTCCGTCGTGGAGCGGAGCCACGGGCGGGGATTCCCTCTGTCGTTGCTATAGCAACGGTGCACGGACACGCTTCGCCGCGTTCCTGCGTCTGCTTGCCACCCGTTTTGTCGTCTGCTCCCCGCGTGGCGTTCCCCGCCGCCGCCGTCGCAGGCCTCCGCCAGTAAGCGCATGCGCTCATGAGCCAAGGCGTTGAGTGATTCCCATGCGCCTCGACAGATGGCGCTACGCGTTGTGATAAACGGAAGGAGAGGGGAAAGCATGTGCCAAAGCGTGAAGGGGAGCGGAGGAGAAGAGCAAAAGAATGAGTTAGACCGCCGCGTCTGCGTTGCACGAATTGTCCCGAGCGAATGCGCTGGGCTGCTGCGGAGTCGGCGCTCCTGTCTTATCTTACTCCGTAATCTAGACTATAGTTGGAAAATATTACTGATGGGGCGGCACACTAAAAGTGCGCCCACTGGCACAAGTGATTTGAACATAATGAGGTTGCTGCATTAGTTACCAATTCCGCACCTATCATAATTGTTGGGGTTTAACAAAACCAAAAACCCAAATTTGAAAACCACGATTTCATTATGAGAGACGCGGTAGTGGAGGGCTCCGGAAATTCTGATCTCGTGGGGTTTTTTAACGTGCACCTAAATCTAAGTACACAGGCCTCTAGTTTTTTCGCCTCCATCGGAAATAAGGCCGCCGCGGCTGCGATTTGATCCCGTCACCTGCGGGTCAGCAGCGTAGCACCTTAACCACTAGACCACCACGGCGCGTAGTTCCGCACCTATCCAGCACTAAGATTGATTGTTATCGTTGGTTAAAATGATGTAATTGTAACTTGTTAATTAAAAAGCGTTTTACCAAAAACATTTTTCAGACTGTAGTATAAGACACATTCCATGAAATTGCACTTGTGGCGATGAGGAACAAACGCTATCATGGGTCACCCTTTCCAGTGACATCTAGTGGGTTTGTCTCTACCACCCATTGCTCGTGGACGCCGCTTCCTCTCGGGGTCCGAGGAGTAAGCCGTTCATCAACCTACCGGTCGACTCTTATACCAGGGCTTAATAAACGCCTTCGCAATTGGTGGCAAGTGCTTTGCCCTCAAAACCAATTTGGTCCCACTTTGATGCCCGTAGTGCTTCGACCCGTACATTGTCATCTCACACGCCTCAAGACGCCGCCTAGCAAACCCCTTCTCCCGCACCAGCCGCATGTCCCGGTATCCATCGTGTGCGCGACCCACCTGTCATCCCTGGCACGGATGGCACAGACGCGCAACACTTGCTCGAGATTTACGAGCGCGCGAGCGTACCCAATAAATGAGACGAAGCAGGAAAAGCAACTTGGTGTTCGACCTCGCGGGCCTTGCAAGCCTGTCAACCACGCATCAGAATTTCCGACGTGCTCCTATTTCAATACCGCCATTATCGATGTGCCAGGCCGCCCTGCCGTTCGTAAGCTGCAAGAACAGCGTTTATCCATACGAGCTCAGTCGGCCGGTGAATCCTTCATTAGTTATTTTGAACACATCCTCCACTTGTGCACATACTTGACTTTGATCATACCGTTCCGTGGAGCGGCTGTAAGTGGCGGTGCCTGCCAAATTTCTGTGACACGTACCCGCTAGGCTAGTTCTCCGACCTGGACTTGAGAAGCCAGCTGGCAACCCTAGACCAGGCCCGGCAAGCCGCTGAAGCCAGTGGGGCCCTGGAATAGGTGCTCCACCCATATGCACTAGGACTATCTTATGTGCAATAAAAAATCGACAGATCCCACGTACCGTGGGAATCGATGTTATGCGAAGCATGCGCGGGAAAGTGACTGTGGCGTAATTTTTCACATTGAGCGAAACGTCACACAATGACGACAGAGAAATATGCAAATGGCATACGCACACAAATGTTCCCGAGTCGCACATGTATTATATAACCAGTGGTTTACAAATGCGCAATGATGCCAACAGCAACATGGGTGTTAATCAAGACCAGACGCGGTAAGCTGATATGTGGTACTTATGTTATTCCCTACTGGATAGCACGAATTCGAACAGGGCAAAGAAGGAACACAGATGCACAAGACACGCGCTACTCGCAACTAAGCTTTATTCAGAAATATTTTCCTCGATACATACCCAGCCGAGTGGCACGCACAGGTGCAATGCACGCACGATACAGTCACAATTGCAGTTGTTACAGTACTTATGCTTGTACTTGTCCGTTACGACGGACAACCCACGCACGTTTCACGAACTCGTATGCATGTGTGGAAGGGGCTCTAGGGAGTTCTTGTCACCACCGAGATCAGTGAAGACCAGCAGCAGGACAGGACTTCTTATTGGATCCATTCGTGATCGCCTCTAACAAAGGTCAAAGCGTAGTGAAGTGCGAGGTATAGAACAGCTGGTTGAAATCGTGGATGCCTCTTAAGAAGAAATGATCTACGATGCCTCCTGTCATGGATCTGGCAACAAGTTCTTGTGATGCCCAGTTCACATTCTAGCCGTCTTTCATGCAGCGTAAGAAACAGACGTTGCTGGTTTGATAAATCGATGTTCAAGTTTCCGGTAATAATGAGGGTCAAGGTCCCCTTGGCAGAGTTACTGTAGGAAGCATTGATCCCGGTTTCTGCGTAGTCCACGTTGACCATATTGCGGAGAAGGTGAACGACTGGATGGTAGTCGAGCGTCTTCCAGGGGTGTTATGTCTTAGCTCGCTCAATTTCTAGCGTCCGCCGCGGTGGTGTAGCGGTTACGGTGCTCGGCTGCTGATCCGATGTGATGGGTTCGATCCCGGTCGCGGCGGTTGCATTTCGATGGAGCCGAAATGATAAAGGCCCGTGTACTGTGCAATGTCAGTGCACATTAAAGAACACTGGTGAACACTGGTTGAACACTAGTCAAAGAACGCTAAACAATGATGCAAATTTCCGGAGCCCCTCTTTACGGCTTCTCTCATATTCGTGTCTTGGTTTTGGGACGTAAAACCCTTACTATCCTTATTATTATCACTTTCCTCGCGTGTAAATATGTGTGTTCGCGGTTACTGTGTTGATTGACACTCTGCATTACCTGTGGCACATACCCGCAAAACACGAACACTGCTTTGTGCCACACGTGACTGAGAGAAAGGGTTTCATGATGTACGCGACAGGCATTTCGCGTTATTCATGTCATGAGAAGTGAATCGTGTTCATGATATACTGATCCTCTGCCATGGGAATTTTACTATATTACAACCTATGGAGACGACCAGGAGAGCACCCAGACGTAGGCGGCTAGATAGATAGATACGTAGATGGAAACGGCCAAAGTGCCTGAGGTTCGCTAAGAAATTTAATAAAGTTCTTCTTCATTCTTTATTGGGCCGGAAATGAGTAGTGGCGCTTGACCCATTTCTGCGGCATGTATCGCTAAGAGCTGCGTTACGTTATGCTGGGATTAACCTCGGCCTTAAACAGCTGCGCTTTCGAAAGGTATTCGTTTCAGACCTGACTAATTTGACAATGACGCGTTAGTCACCTTATAGTTTTCAGGACCAACCTCTATGCAGCACAATAAAGCAATCACAGTAAGAAAAAAAATCGGGCAGATTCCACGCACTGTGGGAATCGATGCAATGCGAAGGAGCCAGCAAAGAGCTGCACACATCACCTTGTTTCTCCTTGAGCCAAATGAAATCATTCATGCCATGGCATCTAGTTCACATATATCGCATTTTTGCCATGCACGCATGCATGCACAATCTGGTATATACCATCCTTATGAAACGTATATTCTGGTATATACAATGCATGACCTGTCATTTATGTTCATGACGCACTCGCATCATGCCATACATTTTTTGGTATATATCCAGTTAACAAAACGGCCGGAAGCGCACCATGACAGTGTCATGTGAATCATACCGTACATGACATGCATATAACATGATTCGAATGTTAGGACCTGTCATTTATGTTCGTCATACAGTCACATAGCGCAATATCACTTCTGGTGTATATCAAAACGAGATAAATTGCCGCGAGTGCACCAAGAACATGGCATGTAAATCATGCCATACATGACATGCACTTTAACAAGGTGCTTGATTGGGCTGGTTGGTTCTGCATGGTAGACGACGAATAGAAACAGCGCTAGACACGGGACGAGAAGAGGACACATACACGGCGCTGAACTAACAACCAATGTTTATTGCAAAAACGAGTGCAATATATAGGACACAGGTGTCTGCGCAGAAACACGGAACATACACCAAAGTGCACATCCATGTGATAAGGCCAAACTGCAAACATAATCAAGAGCCTGTCAAATCAGTGGACCTCAGATATCTAATTTCACAGCCATGAAGCGAAATTGAGGGTACGCTAACACAAGAAACATCTTGCTGTTGAATGTGATAGGCTTCGCAAATCTCGCGTTCGCGCTGCTTGCTATAGCGCCCCATGACCACACACTTATCGAGAATCGGCCGACAACCACAATCTTTACAGTGGTCAGCCAGGTGGCTAGGAACAGAGCCTTTCAGAGCATAAGAGTGCTCCCTCAGCCGATCATTTACGCATCGGCCTGTTTGGCCGATGTAACAGCGCCCACAAGTGAATGGTATTTTATAGACAACAGCTGAAACACATTCCACATAGCGCGTAGCGTGTTTCTTAGTGCATGCTTGTTTCTTAGGTCCATCACTGTTAACCCTGCGGCACAGCCCGGCCAGCTTGCCGCGTGCGCAGAAAACAACTCTTACACCAATTTTGCCTGCAACTTTCTTTAGCCTGTGCGAAACCTCATGTACGTAGGGAATAACCGCCGTGCTAGAGTGAGGCGTGATACGTTGGCTATGGCTTTGTCTGTTATTGGGCACTCTTAGCGACTTAAGGAGAGTCTCGGCGATGGAGGTTAACATGGGCAAAGGGAAGCCTGCTTGTTGAAGACGGTGCACTTGGTGCGTAAAACTGCTGTCGACCTGGTGGTGACAAGAGCGAGTTAAGGCTGCCTTTAGGCAGGAATGAGCGATGCTTCGCTTGACCAATTTGGAATGCGCGGACGTGAAAGGAAGAAGGCTTTTCTTTGACCGTGGCTCGTACCGCCAACAGACATGGTCAGACAAGAAATGCATTTCAAGATCCAGGAATCGTAGCCTGTCGTCAGACGTACACTCAGAAGTTAATTCTAGTCGCTCCATTTCACGCCGAAATACGTCAAAAATATCACCAGTGGTTCGTCGAGGGTTAGTTTCATCAAATTGGTAAACAACTAAAAAGTCGTCTACATAGCGGAACACCTTAACAGTGCTTGTCTGGAGAAGCTTAGCCATGAGACTTCTGTCGTAACAGCGCCGTGTATGTGTCCTCTTCTCGTCCCGTGTCTAGCGCTGTTTCTATTCGTCGTCTACCATGACATGCACGTCATTTTTTTCATCTTACAACCTGTCACTCATGTTCGTCGTACAGTCGGGTCACGCGTTACCAATTTTGGAGTATATCAACCTTGCGAAACGGCCGCAAATGTACCATGAGCGTGGCATGTAAATCATGGCATGCATGTCATGGTTTTCCTGTTACCACCTGTTATTCATGTTCTTCACACAGTCACATCGCGCAATACCAATTTTTGTGTATATCAGTCTAGCGAAACGGCCACGAGTCCGCCATGAGCGTGGCGTGTAAATCATGTCGTACACGTCATGCATGTCATGATTTTCATGTTACCACCTCTCATTTACGTTCGTCGTACAGTCGCGTCGCGCGCTACCAATTTTCGTGTATATCAATCTAGCGAAACGGCCGCGAATGCACCATGAGCATGGCTTGTAAATCACGACATACATGAGATGCATATCACGGTTTTCATGTTACCACCTGTTATTCATGCTCTTCAAACAGTCACATCGCGCAATACCAATTTTGGAATATATCAAGCTAGCGAAACGACCACGAGTGCGCCATGAGCGTGGCATATAAATCATGTCGTACATGATATGCATTTCATCATTTTCATGTTACCACCTCTCATTTACGTTCGTCGTACTGTCGCGTCGCGCAATACCAATTTTGGTGTATATCAAGCTACGGAAACGGCCGCGACTGCACCATGAGCGTGGCATGTAAATTATGACATGTATGTCATGGTTTTCATGTTACCACCTGTTATTCATTTTCTTCACACAGTCACATCGCGCAATCTCAATTTTGGTGTTATCAATCTAACGAAACGGCCACGAGTGCGCCATGATCGTGGCATGTAAATCATGTCGTACATGATATGCATGTCATGATTTTCATGTTACCACGTGTCAGTTATGTACGTCATAAAGAAATGTCTCGTCATACCAGTTTTCGTATATATCCATTCACTTAAACGGCTGCTAGCGCCCCGAGACCATGTCCTGTAAATCGTGCTGCACATGACATGCGCGTCATCATTTGCACGTTAGAACCTACCATTATGTTTGTCATGAATTCTTGTCACGCCATACCCATTTTGATATATATGAACTTAACCGAACGGCCGCAAGATTCCCAAGGCCGCGGTATGTAAATCACGCTGTTCATGACACGCATGTCATGATTTTCATGTTATGACCTGTCATATGTGTTCGTAATACGCTCATGCTATGCCATACCAATTTTGGCATACATCTGATTAACGAAACGGCCAAGAGAGCACAAAGTCGTAGGCGGCTAGATAGATAGATAGGTACGCTACAAGTCGCAGAAGTTCGCTAAGAAATGCTTCGCATTTAACAGGAATAAACATGGCGTCTGATGAAAGCGTAACTGCGCGCGAAATGGCCGATCGTGGCGACGGCAACTATTCAGTCTTATTGAAGAACTCTCTGGTGTCGGCACTGCGACGTGAAGCGCTTTCCCAAACGTAAGCGATGTAACAGTACAGTGTGAATGTCCGAGACGCCCACCGGCTATGTACTTTCAAGCGCGGCGGAGCAGAGAAATGTGGGCAGACAGAGCCCTTCGGGTGGCGATTCTCTTCCCTCGGGTTGGATGGTGTGAGCGTCACCTAAATGACGCACACACCATCAGACTCGAGAAAAAAAAAAAACGTTTTTTTAGATGCGAAGCATGTTATGGCGGGGTTCAATCCGGTGGTGGTGTACGGCGTCACCACCCCTACTGCACATGCGCGAACCCTCTACAAACACCTCCTCTCCCACTTCCCCCCTCCCACTTCCCCTCTCCTCTCCCACTTTCTTCCTCCTACTTTCTCCCTGCCTCTCTCCCCTTCCCCTCTCCCACTTTCTTCCTCTCCGCTTCCCCTCCCCCTCTCCTCTTTCCCTCTCCCACTTTCTCCCTCTCCACTTCCCTCCCCCTCTCCACTTCCCCTCTGAAACGCGGGCTCGACATGCCAAAACGCTGCTTCGCATCGCCTCATGGTCGCTTTAGCGGAGATGGTGTGATTTTATGTACGCCTAATGCCTTGTCTCCTTCGATTAAATCGATCTTACTATGAAAGGAAAAGAAACACGTGAATTCACACCCAGTGCTGTGCCCCTTACGGCAGAAAGTCCTTGTTTTTCCTTCTGTTTTTTTGTCCTTTTGTCTCTAGTTTTCTGCCGCCAATATTTTTATGGTCTCTTACTTATTTCTGTTGCGGACGCGTTCAGATTTCTATTGTCCCTAAAAAACAAGGCTTCATGTAGGCTCATGCCCAAACGTACACTAGGGTGGATATCTCCACATTCAGTCAAAACATGCTCTCTCGTTTCCTTAAATTCCCTACAGCGTGTGTATTGTTCTTTTGCATTACTGAATCTCGCTTTATAACTACGCGTTCTAAGGCAACCCGACCTACCTTCAAATAGTAAAGTGCTTCCTCTTGACTTATCATAAAATGCCTCCATCCTGATTATAGGCTCATTTCGCCTCTACCGCACAGGGCATCGACACCCTAATCTTTGCGCCGTCACCTGCCTATACTTTGTTCACATTGACGACCTCCGATAGCCCCTCCCAAACTGACCTCAGCCTTTCTCCTATAGCCATAGTTTTTTCTCGCTCTGTCGCCAACGTATTCTCCAGCTCTGCGATTCTCATCGGGAGCCCTCTGTGGGCGGCGATCATATTTTTCCATTTTCGCCTCGAAGTCACACTGTCTACACGTCAGGTTCTGCTTTCTCATCCGCACAAACCTCCATTTTCTAACCTACCCGGCACCCTGAACACTTTACGGTCATTTTGACATTTGCTAGATCAGTTCACCGGCGTCCACGTGTTAGAAAATTTTCACACCAGATAACCACAGGACACGGCGCACAACATACACTGCCCTAAGCCAAAAGGTACCACAAAACTCAATGAATACGCTGCAGTTCAAAACACACGTGCACATACGTGGTCGGTCTACGCGCACACCTCAGCCATGTGGTGGCAGAGAAAAAACAAACAAAAAACTAAAGGACTGACAAAAAAGTACAAAGCAATAAACCCAATTAAGCTTTACGCAGTGGCTTATGTACTCATAAAGATACGATTATTTATTTATTTATTTATTTATTTATTTATTTATTTATTTATTTATTTGATTTGCATACATAGATACACAATGACACATATAAAAGAGGAAGAGAGCAAGCTGGGCAACTGCCACCTAGAGGGGCACAACACCTGCCTACTCTTTCGGGAGCAGGGAGGACACACAGAAAAGGAAGTTACGAGGAGGGAAACAGGAAAGACGATAGGAAAGTAAAAAAGAATTGACGAAAACTTGGATAAAAGTAGGTAAACACACACACACACACACACACACACACACACACACACACACACACACACACACGCACGCACGCGCACACACACACACACACACACACACACACAACGCTTATAAACGGGTGGCCTTATCTGTTTGGTCCATAAAGGTCAGCAGAGCTCGATGGGCCTGGTCGCGTCGAGATACACAACCTCTCGGAAAGAGGTAATCGTCTATTGTCGCACACTTAAATCCGAGGAATTTATATTCCTTAATCAGCAAAGCCCGCTGCGTAACAAACACGGGACAGTGTAATATAAGATGCTCAAGTGTTTCACAGGAGCCACAAGCTGCACACAACGGACTGCTCACACGTCCTTGACGGAATAAGCGTTCGCGCACCAAAATGAGCCGACTCTTAGTTTATATAACAGCACTCTGGAACGACGAGGCAAGCCACGACCACGAACACGGGGAGGGAACGATCCGTTTGCGACACGCTGGTCTGCGTGCTGCTTTAGGAGGTGGCGGCCTATAAGCAGACCTGCGCTGTCCACCATTGACGAAATTTCCGGGCAGTCACAGTCATCATGATTACAAGGTGAAGCGAGGCGATCAGCCTCTTCATTTCCAGCAATGCCCACGTGCGAAGGTATCCACTGGGCAGCTAGGGACACCCCACGTGAGAAAATTTTGTCGGCTGATTCTAAGATACTGCATAGAAGAGGGCTGTCGGCCTCTTTTCCAGTGAGTCTGCTAAGGGCACCACGAGAGTCTCTAAGGATGACGACTTTCGATGTAGGTAATCCTTCTTGCACGTACTTAAGGGAGACATCAATCACTGCTAGTTCCTCAGTCACTGATGATGATGGGTGAGGTATTTTAAACACTCGTCTGATGTCTGTCGAAGGACAAAAGAAAGCTGCAGAAGCACCTAGGCCGTCGCTGCGTACAAATGCGTCCGTAAATACTTTGACGTAATCTCCATATTCTTCAAATAAGTGCGACTGGGCTAATTGGAATAGTGACGAAACAGGTTGGTCACACTTTTGGCGTATTTCTGGAATTGACAGATGAATGGGGAAGATGCATTTACTGTGCTCGTTCGATGTTGTCGCAGAAGCGGTTTGAATTGCCAGTAATGCCAATAAACAAAGCCGCCATTCTCCCCATGCGAGAGTGTGGGCGCCGAATCAGCCTATTAACAAGTGCTTTGACATCTGGGGCTTGGTGCATGCGCTCGATATGATGTAACGCTCTCTTGTCAGCTTGCAGCCTTAGGAGCAACTGGTGTGCTTCAGTGAGTAATGGAATAGATTGGGCCTCTCGAGACATCAATCCAGTTGAGACATCAATCCAGGCGCAATATTCAAGACTGACAAGGCATACATCACGCAAGAGAGTACAGATGATTGGTACACCTGAAGCGCTGTCGTCTGGTCAATTCCATTGCCCCTAGCAGTCAAAGCGGCCACATACTTGAGCAGGGACAGCGATTTGCTCCGCACAGAGGCAACAGCAGGGCACCAAGAAAGACGATCATCGATGATCACGCCCAGGTAGCGGTGTTGCCGTACCCATTGTATCGGTGTCTCCGAGGTGTAGCCTGCTCATGCTTCGACGAGCGCGTTGCCTAGGGTGGTAAGCAATCGCGGCTGATTTCGCAGGTGAAATCTGCAGGCCAACTTCCTCCAAGTATTCTGAAGTTGCATTCCGAGATCTCTGCAATATTCCATGAAGACGGGGACCATGATGTGACAGACCGCTGACCCATAGTGCGATATCATCGGCATAAATTGCTATGCCTAGTGGAAAGTCACATTCTTGCGGTAATCGGCTTGGAAGTCAGCTAGCACACTGTTAAACAGAAGCGGCGACAAGACGCTGCTTTGCGGGACGCCACAATTAACAGTGCCATGATCGAGCCGTGAGTCTGAATCTGGGTGAGCAATATTTTGGGGAGTTTGGGTCTGAGTGAGTCCGCTTGAGCAAAATGTTGATAAATCTAAGTCGTAGTGACCCCTAAAGGAAAAATATATTTCCCGAGTGAGTCTGACTGAGCTCCATATTTTTTGCCGACCTATGCTAGAGTCAGTACAAAACAACGTCAGGTGCAGAACACTTCGCGGGAGTAGAGTAGAATAGAACCAGTAAAATAATGTGAGGAGAAAATCAAGATGACTTTCGCCTTCGAGTCATCTTAGGCGAATGCTTAAGGGACGCGTGACCTTTCTTATAATATGACATATTGAAATTGAAGTGTATATGACGTGCGTTTCGAAGTCTGGCGATAAAATAGTTGAAGAGAAGCTCAAGAGAATTGGATCCACAATGTCAGCGAGATTAAAATGGCTCTACGGAAGCACATGAAATATCGTGAACACAGAGTGTCGTTGGAATTTTTCAAGTCTTCAAACTACCATATTCCCCTGAACTTCTGCCTTTGTTGGACTTATACCGAAACAGCTGCACACAGAAAGTATTCAAGGTATGCTTATTTATTTTACTCAGAACAGTGTCTCAAACCGAAATAGTTGCTACTTATTGATACACAAATAGACCACTAAATAAAACTAGGCAAGAAACTAGCAACAATTACATATTGATTGGGCAAGGTTGCACCGCCGGCATGCGGCCACGGAATAATCTGCTCTTGCACGTTCTGCAGATCCTCGCCTTGTGCACAGGGCTGTCAACGAACGGATGGTAATCGGAAAGCCTGCTGCCAGTGGCATTGCCAACGGACACCAGTGAGCGCAGTCCGGTATACCGCTGCACGGATAGACTTTCACGGACTTGGTGGCCAGTGCGAGTTTCGATTTCCATGGCCCTGAACTATACGCGATGCGCAGCGCCTATAGGGTCGCCACTGAAAGCCGCGTAGCGGCGGCCGTTGGAACCGCTGGCGGGTCGCGTAGTAGACTCCTCCTTTCACTGCAAGCATGGCGGAAGTGCGCGCGTGCGATTTGCCGCTT
This sequence comes from Rhipicephalus sanguineus, assembly GCF_013339695.2. Classification (NCBI taxonomy): domain Eukaryota; kingdom Metazoa; phylum Arthropoda; class Arachnida; order Ixodida; family Ixodidae; genus Rhipicephalus; species Rhipicephalus sanguineus. The sequence goes on along the minus strand of NC_051178.1, from coordinate 17,447,418 downwards.
GTGCCCGTCCCAAATAATTACTTTTGCGGCGATAGCGTGCGCAAAGGAGCCGCATTTTATAATACTGGACATGTGTCCGATGTCACAGCTGTGTCGGACGACAACGTCACCATACGCGCCAAGTGTTTGCCACAGACAAGCGTCAACAAGCTTCCCTACGAAGTGGAGCTCATCGTAAGTACACCGCTTTCTTTGTAACGTCCCGATCAATAAGCCTGCGTACGCTGACGCATGGACCAACGTTTTTTTCTCGACACAATAGCTTCGTTTACGTGCAATGTGTTTATACAGTAGATTTTGAGGCAGCGCTGTCGCACCGGCTGTGTCGTCCTCAATTTAGGTTGAACCCTCTTTGTAAGTCTCCAGCTTTCTGCTCCATAGGTAAGTACCGGTAAGATGCAGCGGCTATATACTTTCCTCTTGAGAGATAGTGGTAGACTACCATTCATGATTTGATAATGCTTACCGAATGAGCCCCATCCCATCCTTATTCTTCTAGTTATTTCACTCTCATTTTTCGGCTCCGCGGTTACTGCCTGTCCTAAGTAGACGTACTCCTTTACAACTTCCAGTCTCTCGCCGCCTATCGCAAAGTGCTGTTCTCTGCCAAGGTTGTTCCACATTACTTTAGTTTTATGCATATTAATTTTCAGACCTACTCTTCTACTTTCCGTATCCAGTTCAGTAATCATGAGCTGTAATTCGTCTCCCGCGTTACTCATCAATGCAATGTCATCAGCGAATCGCAGGTTACTGAGATACTCTCCATTAACTCTTATCCCTAATTCTTCCCAATCTAGGGCCCTGAAAACCTCCTGTAAACACGCGGTGAATAGCATTGGAGAGATCGTGTCTTCCTGCCGTACGCCCTTCTTTATTGAGATTCTGTCGCTTTCTTTATGCAGGACTTTAGTGGCTGTGGATGCGCTGTAGATTTCTTCCATTATGTATATATAGGCTTCGTCGATGCCCTGATTCCGCAGTGCCTGCATGACTGCTGATGTCTCCACCGAATCAAATGCCTTCTCGTAATCTATGAAGGCTATGTATAGGGGTTGGTTGTATTCCGCGCATTTCTCTATCACCTGATTGATAGTATGAATATGGTCTGTTGTTGAGAAGCCTGTACGAAATCCTTAAGACCTTAAGAGACAGGAAGAGAGCAGAGTGGGTCAGGGAACAAACGGGAGTTAAGGATATTGTCACGTGGTCGTGACGTCGACGAAGACAGCGGTCGGCGTTTGCAGGATGAAACTGTTTATTTGGCCGAACTTGTGGCCGGAAAATGAGAACTAGGACTACAGCAATACACGCTGTACAATGATAGCGGCGAACAGGGCGTCGTCCGTCGATCAACTGACAAGCGGTGAAGCGCGTCGGCATTTAAACATGTGCCGTCGAATATTCCAGCATTATCGCTGGCTGTCGTGCAAATTCTAGAATAGGCTCGAGTGTGCGCGTCTTGCGCGCAATCTTAACAAAACGATCTACAATGATCGCGAAGCCTCTCGAACAATGAGGCGCGGTTTGCGCTGAGCGTTTCTGACAGTCTTTGTGGGCGAGAAACGAATAAACCAAAAGTGATAATAAGAAACGCCCGTGGCAATGCCCCCCTCTGAAAAAGCATCGTCCCGATGCTTAAAACAGGACAGTCCAATGCATGCAACAATAAATAACAAGAATAAAGCAACAAAGTACAATAAACAATAAGCACAAGCAAGAAAGTACAATAATAAAGCAAAATGACAGTCCTCAGATTCGCTAACGCGTGTAATATGGTTTGAGGCGCACGACATGGACGACTTCAGGTCGTGCACGGCGCCGCTGAGAGTTCGTAATGCCGTCAGGGACAACCTCGTAGTCGAGTGCGCCGAGGCGGCGAAGTACCCTGTACGGTCCGAAGTATCGTCGGAGAAGCTTCTCACTAAGTCCCCGTCGGCGTATTGGCGTCCATACCCAGACACGGTCGCCGGGCTGGTACTCCACGAAGCGTCGTCGAAGATTGTAGCGACGACTGTCGGTGCGCTGCTGGGTCTTGATGCGCAGGCGGGCCAGCTGTCGAGCTTCTTCGGCACGTTGTAAGTAAGCGGCGGCGTCGACATTTTCTTCGTCGGTGACGTTGGGTAGCATGGCGTCCAGCGTCGTCGCCGGGCTCCTTCCGTAGACCAACTTGTACGGCGTCATCTGCGTCGTTTCTTGGACGGCCGTGTTGTAAGCGAAGGTCACGTACGGAAGGACGGCGTCCCACGTCTTGTGCTCAACGTCGACGTACATGGCCAGCATGTCGGCGATGGTCTTATTTAGACGTTCGGTGAGGCCATTGGTCTGCGGGTGGTAGGCGGTGGTGCGGCGGTGGCTCGTCTCGCTGTATTTGAAGATCGCCTGAGTTAAGTCCGCAGTAAAGGCGGTACCTCTGTCTGTGATGAGGACCTCTGGGGCGCCATGACGCAAGACGATGTTCTCCACGAAGAACTTGGCTACCTCGGCGGCACTGCCTTTGGGCAAGGCCTTTGTCTCGGCGTAGCGGGTGAGGTAGTCAGTTGCTACGACGATCCACTTGTTGCCGGAAGTCGACGTGGGGAACGGCCCCAGTAGATCCATCCCGATTTGCTGGAACGGCCGGTGAGGTGGTTCGATTGGCTGCAGAAGTCCCGCTGGCCTAGTCGGCGGTGTCTTCCGTCGCTGGCAATCTCGGCAAGTCTTAACGTAGTGGGCTACGTCGGCAGCAAGGCGTGGCCAGTAGTATTTTTCCTGTATTCGGGCGAGCGTGCGGGAAACACCGAGGTGTCCAGCCGTCGGGTCGTCGTGTAGGGCCTGGAAGACTTCTGGTCGCAATGATGAGGGCACGACGAGAAGGTAGTCAGTTCGAAGTGGCGAGAAGTTCTTCTTCAGGAGAACGCCGTTCCGTAAGAAAAACGACGGCAGTCCTCGCTTGAATACCTTCGGAACAACGGCGGTCTTGTACTCGAGGTACTCAATAAGGCCCCCCAGTTCCGCGTCGGCCCGTTGCCTTTCGGCGAAGTCGTCGGCACTTATGGTTCCGAGGAAGCAGTCATCGTCGTCGTCTTGCGGCGGTGCGTCGACGGGGGCACGAGACAAGCAGTCGGCGTCAGAGTGTTTTCGTCCGGACTTGTACACGACGGTAATATCGAATTCTTGAAGCCTCAGACTCCATCGTGCGAGACGACCTGAAGGGTCCTTCAAGTTAGCTAGCCAGCATAAGGCGTGATGGTCACTGACAACTTTGAAGGGCCTGCCATAGAGGTAGGGGCGAAACTTTGACGTAGCCCAGAGGATGGCAAGGCATTCCTTTTCTGTTGTGGAATAGTTTGCTTCCGCCTTGGATAGTGACCGGCTAGCATAACTGATAACCCTTTCAAGCCCGTCAGTCTTTTGCACAAGGACGGCACCGAGTCCTACGCTGCTTGCGTCGGTGTGTATTTCCGTATCGGCGCAATCGTCGAAATGCGCGAGTATGGGTGGCGTCTGCAGGCGTCGTTTAAGTTCTTGAAAGGCTTGCACTTGCGCCGTTTCCCACCTGAATTCCACGTTATTCTTCGTGAGAAGCGTCAGTGGTTCGGCGATCCGTGAAAAGTTTTTGACGAAGCGTCTGTAATAGGCGCATAAGCCGAGAAATCGGCGCACGGCCTTCTTGTCAGTGGGTGGCGCGAAGTCGGCGATGGCAGCTGTTTTCCGCGGGTCTGGGCGCACTCCAGACTTGCTGATCACATGACCCAGAAACAAGAGCTCGTCGTACGCAAATCGGCACTTTTCTGGCTTCAGGGTCAGTCCAGAGGCCTTGATTGCTTGAAGTACTGCCTCAAGCCGCCGGAGATGCTCGTCGAAGGTTGAGGAAAACACGACGACGTCGTCCAAATACACAAGGCACGTCTGCCACTTCAATCCGGCCAGTACGGTGTCCATGACACGCTGGAACGTCGCAGGTGCCGAGCAAAGACCGAAAGGCATGACCTTGAACTCAAAGAGGCCGTCGGGTGTTATAAAGGCAGTCTTTTCTCGGTCTCTCTCGTCGACTTCGATTTGCCAGTAGCCGGTCTTGAGGTCCATCGACGAAAAGTACGTCGCGTTGTGAAGTCGATCCAGGGTGTCGTCTATTCGTGGGAGGGGGTACACGTCCTTCTTCGTGATTTTGTTCAGGCGCCGATAATCAACGCAGAAACGCAGTGTCCCGTCCTTCTTCTTCACTAACACCACGGGTGACGCCCACGGACTCTTGGACGGCTGGATGATGTTGTCGCGTAGCATTTCGTCGACTTGTTTCTTTATCGCGTCGCGCTCTCGAGTAGAAACTCTGTAGGGGCTCTGACGGAGTGGTCGAGAATGTTCTTCTGTTATAATGCGGTGCTTCGCAAGGGGCGTTTGTCGGACCCGCGATGACGACGAGAAACAGTCCCTGTATTGCAGGATCAGGGTTTTCAGCTGGTCTTGCTTGGCCTTCGGAAGGCTCGGATTGATGTCAAAATCCGGTTCGGGACCTCTATTCGTCGAAGCAGGTTCGGCAGCATCGAAGAGGGCGAAAGCATCGCTGGCGGCTAGACATTCGTCGATGTAGGCAACCGTCGTACCAAAGTTGAGGTGCCTATATTCGTGGCTGAAGTTCGTCAGCACCACCTTTGCTTTACCGTCACGCAGCTCGGCTATACCTCGTGCGACGCAAATTTGACGGTTCAGGAGTAGGTGCTGATCACCCTCGATGACGCCTTCAAGGTTCGCAGGTTTTTCGGTGCCGACGGAAATAATGACGCTGGAGCGCGGCGGAATGGTCACCTGCTCTTCTATCACATTCAATGCATGGTTGCCTGGCATCGCGTGGGGCGGGAGCGCTTTGTCTGAGGTCAGTGTTATCGACTCAGACCTCAGGTCGATGACGGCGCAGTGGTCACTTAAGAAGTCCATTCCAAGTATCATATCCCTGGAGCAGTTTTGTAGGATTACAAAGCTCGCAGGATAAGTCCGGTTATTGATGGTGACTCGCGCCGTGCAGACACCAATCGGCGTTATCAGATGGCCTCCAGCGGTCCGGATCTCGGGGCCTTCCCAAGCAGTCCTAACTTTCTTCAACTGTGCTGCGAACGGCCCACTGATGACGGAATAGTCGGCTCCAGTATCGACGAGAGCAGTGACGTTGTGGCCGTCGATCAGAACGTCGAGGTCGCTAGTCCGCCGTCTTGCGTTGCGGTTAGGTCGCGGCGTCGGGTCACGGCTACGTCGGTTTGCACCGCTGCTTCCGCGTTGCGTCGTCAGGTCTGCTTCCGGTCGCAAAGTTTCGTCTTCAGGGCGTCGTTCGGCGTGCGGCGGGGGCTCGGAACTTCGTCGCGGCGTGGTCGTCGACGGCGGAGGATCTTCAGCATTTCGTCGTTCAGCAACCGCACCTCCATCGGTTGCTGCCCTTAGTTTTCCGGATACGGGCTAGGCGACCGGCCCCGGTTTGGGCCAGTGTACTGCCGGCGGTGCGGTGACATGTAACGGCCGGGCGACGGCGAGCGGGAAGGTCGTCGTTCTTGCCGCTGTGCTCCGGTGAGATAGTCGTCGATGTCGCGAGGCCGTTCGCCTGGCTGCGGGCGCGGCGCGTTAACGGCGAATCCGCGTAGCCCCATCTGTCGGTATTGGCAGCGGCGGTACGTGTGGCCGGCCTCCCCGCAGTGGTAGCAGAGCGGGCGGTTGTCAGGGGCGCGCCAAACGTCGGTCTTTCGGGGGGTGTAGCTTTGGCTTGCAGGCGGGCGGGATAGCGTCGGAGGTGGCGGCGGTGTCTGGCGACGGAAATGCGACGGCGCAGGGCGTTGGTGATAGCGCGGAGTGGCGACAGCATGGCGTGCAACGGCAGCATAGCTCATGGCTTCCGGCTCAGGTTGCGGCGGTGCAGCAACTCCTAGCGAATGCTGAAGTTCCTCGCGAACGACGTCGGCTATGGAATGCACCTGGGGTTGAGATGCAGGAAACATCTTTCGGAGCTCTTCGCGCACGACCGCCCTTATCGTCTCACGCAAGTCGTCGGAGCCCAGCGCATGTGCTTCCCCGTAGTTCGTCGTCGGCATGCGGCGGTTGTATTGCCTCGTGCGCATCTCGAGCGTCTTCTCGATTGTTGTTGCCTCCGCCAGGAATTCTTGGATGGTCTTCGGTGGGTTTCTGATCAGTCCCGCGAACAGCTCCTGCTTGATTCCTCGCATGAGGAAGCGCACTTTCTTCTCCTCGGGCATCTCGGGGTCTGCGTGGCGGAACAGTCTCGTCATTTCTTCTGTGAAGAGTGCCACGTTTTCGTTAGGCAGCTGCACGCGGGTTTCGAGCAGTGCCTCGGCCCTCTCCTTGCGGACGACGCTGGTGAATGTTGCCAGGAACCTGGTGCGAAAAACGTCCCATGTTGTCAGGGTTCGCTCTTGGTTCTCGAACCAGGTTCTAGCTGCGTCCTCCAAGGCGAAGTAGACATGCTGTAGCTTGTCTTCACTGGTCCAGGCATTGAAAAGGGCGACTCGGTCGTAGGCTTCGAGCCAGCTTTCCGGGTCTTCGAACGACGATCCGCGGAAGGTTGGCGGCTCCTTGGGCTGGCGAAGAAGGATTGGCGCAGGCTGCACGTGGTCGGTCATAGTCGCTGTGGTCGATGTTGAGATCTGCGGCTGCCTGGGTTTTTCGGGAAGGAGCCCGTGCTCTGGCTGCAGTCCCTTCTGCCTGCGGCTTGTTCGACGATCCGGGATTTCCTTGCCGTCGTCCTCGTCGCGGCTTGGGCTTGGGTCAGCGCTCCGCGGTGGCGTCCGGATCATGGAAGAAGCAGCACCTCCACCAGATGTCACGTGGTCGTGACGTCGACGAAGACAGCGGTCGGCGTTTGCAGGATGAAACTGTTTATTTGGCCGAACTTGTGGCCGGAAAATGAGAACTAGGACTACAGCAATACACGCTGTACAATGATAGCGGCGAACAGGGCGTCGTCCGTCGATCAACTGACAAGCGGTGAAGCGCGTCGGCATTTAAACATGTGCCGTCGAATATTCCAGCATTATCGCTGGCTGTCGTGCAAATTCTAGAATAGGCTCGAGTGTGCGCGTCTTGCGCGCAATCTTAACAAAACGATCTACAATGATCGCGAAGCCTCTCGAACAATGAGGCGCGGTTTGCGCTGAGCGTTTCTGACAGTCTTTGTGGGCGAGAAACGAATAAACCAAAAGTGATAATAAGAAACGCCCGTGGCAATATCATAGTTGAGATCAAGAAGAAGAAATGGATATGGGCCGGACACGTAGCACGTCGGCAGGATAACCGGTGGTAATTAAGAGTAACTGACTGGATTCCAAGACATGGCAAACGCGTGAGATGGAGACAGAAAATTAGGTGGGTAGATGAGATTAAGAAGTTTGTAGGTATAACGTGGCAGCAGAAAGCACAGGACCGGGTTGATTGGCGGAACATGGGAGAGGCCTTTGCCCTGCAGTGGGCGTAGACAGGCTGATGATGTCGCACCGGCGCATGAATTTCACAGGTGCGGCCACGCGAAGGATCAGCGTTGGTAAAACTTTGAAACCAACACGATAAACTTGTGAAAAAAATATCTCAGCTGCTTGCACTAGTGGCGCGGGACTGAGTCACTGCGGAGCTGGTGGTCACCTAGCTTGTCATAGCAGCTTGGCTACGTATTTGCTGGGTGTGTTCAGATAAGAACGTCGGTGCATGTCCGTCGACCCCTTGTAATTTCGCTGAAAAAAAATATTTTGTTGTCTATAAGTGAAAGCAGGCGTTCTCTTATTATTTCTACCTTTCTTAAGCGAATTGAGCTCTTTCTTGTTTATGTTCCTTCTTTTTTTCTTTTTTTAGGGAGCCGGCGAGCGCGGTCGGGCGGCAGAAGCGCCGCTCGTGCCGCCACGCAGCGTTTGCGTTATCACGTTACCGACGTGCCATGGGGTCCTCTCAGCGGATCCTCTCCAGCCGCCTCCTTTTGTGAGCCGTACGCAGGCACCGGTGATCGCATTCCAGTGCCATCATTAAGTAGAATCAGGGGCGTAGCCAGGGAGGAGGGTGGTTCAACCCCCCCCCAAAAAAAATTCAGTTTTGCTTGCGTATATATACACGCACACATACAAACGCACGCACGAACATACATAAAGTATGGTAGAACTCCCCCCCCCCCCCCCGAAAAAAATTCTGGTGACGCCCGTGGGTAGAATGCAGCCGATTTCGTGCAGCACACGTGTGATTCCACGGCGCTTTTGTGAAGGAGCCGTCACGTGCCCCACATTCTCTGGCATTGCGCTTCCCGCCATTCGTTTTTCAAGAGAGCCTAGGCATCGCGTCTTATCAGTAATAACAACCTTATGCACATTGTAGCGTCTACAATGCAGGCGAGGTGACCAAATGTAAACGTAGTAGCGTTTGCTGAAGACGTAGCCGCATGAATGGAAAAATAAAAACACGGCAATCGTTCTAACACTGCCATAAACAAAGCGCGATTGCTTACCTTCTACGTCGTACAGTCACAATCCGCCGCCGCCGTCACTCTCGCTCATGAAATAGTACCGGAAACCTGTAGAAGTGCGTTCCTGCCGATTTTTTCGGTGTGTTTGAGCAGCCGACAACGCAGCAGTTATTTTTCGACATCGCTGAGGCCCGACAGAGTCGTTAAATCACGATGAAAACACATCAATCCGTGCACTCGTGTAGACGCTTGCGGGAACGCTGCCCGCCGGGACCCATGAGCGCTTCCGAGACGTGGCGGCAGATGGCGTCGTCGGCGCTTTGCGCATCGCCTATAGAACCAAATCGACAGCGATAGGCGAGGCCTCGAGATACGCCTCCAACCTTTTCAGCGGCATGGGGCAAGGTTGCACCGCGGTCATGCAGCCACGGAATAATCTGCTCTTGTACGTTCTGCAGGTTAGTAGAAAACATGTCTATTCCAAATGCACCACGAGTTTTCGGTGCCTGGTGGTGTTGCCTTGCCCAAAAGTTTTTTGTAATGGAGTGTTGGAGTGCTTTGATGCTATATGTATGTTGGTAGTGCTTCTGAGCGGTGACATTGAATTGAATACGGGCTCTAATGATTCTGTTATGCACGAGCTACTTAAAGGTCAAAAAGAAATACTTGCGGCAATGGGAGCAGTTAGCAAGAAGCTTGACGATTACATTGCTCGTACAGATCAGAGGTTGGATTCAATTGAATGCGAATTGATGCGCCTTGCCGGTAAAGGCGCACAAATTGAACGTTGTGAGAAAACAGTGAACCGAATGTCGGTAAGCATCGTTCAGATCCAAGCGAAACTCGACGATCTTGAAAACAGAAGCAGGCGTAATAACTTGAAAAAAATTATAACTGCGCTAAGGACGAGACACCAGAAACGAAGTGGACAGGACGATCGCAGACTAACAATTGGTTTATTGAAACATACACCACCCTTATGAAACAAACTAAGCGCGTGCGCAATGACATTCATGACCACGTGACAGGTTTCACCACCCCCAAGACTCCTATCTACTACAAAGGAAATCACGCTCTTTTCTGGAAAGATACACGGATGTGTCGCTGACGCACTTATCAGGCCCGTGTCTAGCTATCCAAGATGCCTCCAAGATTTCTCTTGCTCTTTGGCTTCTGGCTCGCCCTATCACCTCGGTGCTACTGAAGATGGGCTTGCATCCCTGCGCACATGCGCCACAATGAACTGGTAGGTGCTTCCCACTCCCGTCTCCTAATGAATTAGCATGCTCCATCAAACGCTTGTTAATACACCTTCCGGTCTGCCCCACATAAACCATTCCACAGGTCAGGGGGAATTCATAGACCACTTCAGATGTACAGGGTACATACGCACGTATGTGCTTAACATCACATCCTCTATTGTTCACTTGGCTCACGTTGGACATGGCACACAAACGCGACAACTTGCAAGGCGCTGAAAAAACCATATCGACCCCGTATCTTCTCGCCACCTTTTTAAGTGCGTCAGCGACACATCCGTGTATCTTCCCAGAAAAGAGCGTGATTTCCTTTGTAGTAGATAGGAGTCTTGGGGGTGGTGAAACCTGTCACGTGGTCATGAATGTCATTGCGCACGCGCTTAGTTTGTTTCATAAGGGTGGTGTATGTTTCAATAAACCAGTTGTTAGTCTGCGATCGTCCTGTCCACTTCGTTTCTGGTGTCTCGTCCTTAGCGCAGTTATAAATTTTTTTCAATTATGTCTTACCAACTAGCCCCCAAACGTACGCTTCTCGAGTAATAACTTGGTCGTGTATGGGTTGAGGGGAGGTACCGGTGAAACCATTGAACCACTCCGTACAACAGTTATAGAGGATATTTTTACTACTAAAGTGGGCGTCCCCTTAACTAGCGTCGAAAGAATTCACCGCATCGGAACAAAGAGGCTAGGGAAGATCCGACCGGTCATCCTACGGCTTTACAACTTTCACGAAAAAGCCGACATCTACAAAAATGCACACAAATTGAAAGATTCAGGCTTATCAGTCAGTAACGACTATTTTCAGCAGGTGCGTGGAAAACGAAAGCACTTATGGGAATATGCAAAATCAAAAAAGAAGATGGTCACACAGTAAAACTTTCTTTCGATAAGCTTGCCATTGACGGTAAAATTTACACTTGGGATGGTGATGCGCAGGATGTCGCAAAAGTAAGACGTTCCTGACAGGCAAAAACAAAAATCTGAGAAAAGCCTCATGGTGCCGGAGATATTAACTTGCTGATCATGAATTGCTGTAGTGTGAATAATAAAGCTCATGATCTGGACGGCCTTATCAGGTCAGTGAACGCTGACAGAGTCATTGGGCCAGAATCTTGGTTTGACGAAACAATTTCGAAATCTTAAATGTTTCCCTGCAATTTTCAAACATATCGGAAAGACCGGTCAACGCATGGTGGTGGTGTTTTCATTCTTGCGAAGGATTCTTTGATTTCCGAAGAAATCTACATTGAGAATAACGAAACCGAATCTGTTTGGTGCCGCATAGTGCAAAGTGATCGCTCTGGTTTTATTGTTGGTGCTTTCTATCGGCCTTCCGTTTCTGAACCGAGTGTTATGCGTCACCTGAGAAAAATTGCCTGCGCTTTTTGTAAAGACTGTGTCGTTCTTGCGGGTGAGTTCAATTTGCCCGATGCTAAGTGGACTAACGGTAGCTGATGTAATACCCCTGATGTCATTACCGAGACACATGTCATTTCCTTGATAAGTGGTCACAATGCTGTTTTTGTAAAGCTAAGCAGATCTCCTGTAAATGCGAAAATATATGAATCTACGTGAATCTTCTTTTACAGTAAAGCCAACTATGATGAAATATCAGCGGGATTAGAGCATCAAATCCTGTCATTTGAATGCAGGGCAGACGAAGCAACTGTTGAGCAGTTATGGCTAGTGTTCAAAGAACGCATTACTGGGCTCATTCGGTGCCACGTCCCGAATATCACTAGCTACAGCTAAGCAAAAGGAAGAAACCTTGGATCAATGGACATCTTATTCAGCTAATCAGAAAACGCAAGAGAGCTTTCTCTCGATAGTGCCAAAATAAATCCCCCGACAATTTTGATAAAATGAAACCCTTGACTGCACTTAATCAAATTAAACTGAAAGAAGCCAGGAAAAAAGTATTTCAAGGGCTTGGCCACTGACTTTCCTATTAAGAAGAGGTTTTGGAAATATATGAGACGATGTAGTAGTGAGAAGGTTAGCCCGCCAAATCTACGTCATGGTGGCGAGATAGTAACTGAGGATAATGATGAGGCCACAGTCTTCAACGACTACTTTAAATCGGTTTTCCGTCCTCCTACGCAAGTCACTGTCGCTAATAAAAAAGAACTATGTTTACATATGGGTGAGACAGAGCTCTCATTGAATGCTATAATTAAGTTGTTACAGCGCATTGACGAAAGTAAAGCAACTGGCCCAGATGGCATATCGCCGAGAGTTTTAAAACACTGCTCTAAGGCAGTAGCACGCTGCCTGTATGTTATATATAAAAAATCCCTAGATGAAGGCAAGCTTCCTGATGACTGGAAGGTCGCTAATGTGCCTGTTTTCAAAATTGATTCTAAATCAGATCTATCCAATTACAGACCTATTTGTCTGACGCCGATTTGTTGTAAAATACTTGAACATGTTTTGTATTCTGCTTTAATGAATCACCTGGCTTCATTTGAATTTTTCATTCCTAAGCAACACGGGTTTAGACAAGGTTTTTCATGTACAACACAATAAATTGAATTCTATCATGACATGGCATCAGCCTTAGATGATAGAGGACAGACAAATTGTTTATTTTTGGATTTCAGAAAGGCCTTCGATATGGTATCACACTCGGTTTTCATACAAAAACTGCAGAATTTGAACATTGATCAAACCATTTGCCGATGGCTTACGGACTATTTACCAGCACGGAAACCGAAGGTAGTTTTAGGTGGATCATGTTCACGTTTAGTTTCAGTGACATCAGGGGTATCCCAGTGTTCCGTACTGGGCCCACTTCTCTTTCTTGTGTATATTTATGATATTTCGGATGTAATTAAGTGTCGTGTTAGAATTTTTGCTGATGATTGTGTCCTGTATACCGACTTGACCGACCAAACGGATTCCACACAGCTTCAGGAAGACCTTAATCATGTGGAGGTACGGTGTAAAAATAATGACATGGTGCTAAACACTAATAAGTGCGTTCACGTTAGCTTTACCAAAAGGGTCAATACGTTGATGAATCAATACGTCTTAAATAAGCATGTTATTAGAAAAGAAGACAAATACAAGTATTTGGGAGTTACGTTTTCATAGGATGGGGGCTGGTCTGAACGCATTCCAACGTGGTCAGCAGAGCTGGAAAAGCCCTTGGTTTTTTTACAAAGAAATCCTAAACATGTAACCACGGAAGTTAAACCGGCTACATACCATGCCTATGTTAGACCTATAGTGGAATACGCCTGTCCTGTATGGGATCCGTTTCAAAAAGTACACATTCATGCACTTGAGCGCATTCAGTCCCTCGTAGCAAGGTTTGTTCTGGGTAAATATGACCGAACTGAAAGCTCGCGAAATATGAAGAGAGATCTTAAGTGGCAATCTTTACAAGATCGAAGAAGTAATCTGAGATTAAAAATATTTTACTCAATCTATAACAAGAAAACAGGTATCAATCCTTCAGATTACTTAAAACCAGCCCATTATCAGTCCTCTCGTCATGACCACAAATTTAAAGTACGGTCATACACCCCCAGAACTGATCTTTTAAACATTCGTTTTTCCCGCAAGCGATTGCCGCATGGAACATATTACCAGCCGATTTGGTTGGCCGCAAGACTGCGAATTCATTCTATGAATGACTGTACCCCCTGCAATAATGCCTAAATGGCGCTGCAGGTAATGTTCCAAATAAAAAAAACGACGTACGCAGAGCATATCCCTATGGCTGAGCAAAGGCCAAATAAATACAGACCAGTACAATACTCTATTAGGTGAGTTGATGCAGTTTACTTTGTTTATCGAGATGGTAACTTGGTTGAGTTGGTTGAAATTCATTGCGTTTAAACTGCGCGTTACAAGACAAGAGACAAGAAGAGTGGCGCACAGGACATGTCCTGTGCACCCTTCTTCTTGGCGCTCGTCTTGTAAGGCGTTATTTAAAAGAAATGCAAATTTGTTTAGTCCACTCGCTCGGTAAATGACAACTGACCACACATTTTTCTTTTGAAGTGGTGATGACGTAAGGCGTTAACGACTGACAATGGAGCATTTGGCATGTTTAGCAGGCGCGATGCCAGGACAAGCGCTTGGCCGTTATAGCTACCGCAACAGGATCTTGAAGGTCCTTGGAGCCGCTACGCGTCAATTATCGTCGTCCAAGGACGACTGCGCCCAGCCGAGTGGTGCCAATCTCCATGTGGGCGGTATGCAATAAAAATAACGTTCGCGACTGCTGCCTGGCGACATAACAATCATCACCGCGCTTTCATTGCAAGTCACAGCTGTGCAGTGACCGAGAATTATTCGACTGTGCGATGTTGAATAACAATAATATAACACACTATAAGAATACCTTACTACGAGGCATAAAGGTCGCTGGTGATACCACTAAAAACAGCAGTATTCAATAAAGGTTGTTCAGGAGTATTAGCGAATATGCATTAAAATACCTTATATAAATGTGTGCCAGAAATCGGTGTCCGTGCTTCGCATGAGCGCCGGGTCGTGCAGGCTAATGTTGATGTGAAAGTGTGGGGCTATGCATGTGGTTTTATCACGCACATAGTGAGGCCACAACTGTGCGCATCCCACTTCTCTAGATAGCGTTCTTGCTGTATTCGCAGGGCACACGTACGCTCGCGCCACGCAGTGCCTGGCGAAAGCACTACTTCAGATAATATAAGCGCAATGTTGTCGTGTGGCTCGCGATGTGCGGACGTGCTTCTGTGTTGTCAAGTCCCCGCTATTACGTGCAATAACCCCAATATGGTCACGTGGTCGTGACTGTAAACAAGACGGCAGTGAGGTTATTAAAGACGAAACTCTTTATTCGAGAGCACTTGCGCCCAGGAGTTGAGCCTTTGCAGAGTTGCACCTTTGATAGAACTCGCCGCTCGGCGCCCCCATTCGGCAAGCGCGCTCACGTGCGCAAAAAGCGTCATTTTGAGGGAAAGCGAATTTCACGGCCACGCGGGTGCTGGCGACCGCCGCGCCACCACCGCCGCTCTACCGCCGTGCCACCGCCGTCGCTGTCCCAAGCAGTGCGTCTAGGAGATCCGGCTCAGTGCGGAATGTGTTTCGTTGGTGTTGTGTTCGTGTCTTGTGTTGTCCGTTTTTAGTGAACGTCAGTTTTTGTGGCGCCTGTGCGGAGTAGCGCCGTGACTCAGTGCTGCGAAGTTGCGACAATCACAAGGTGCTGCGCTCCCCACTGCACGAACCAATATTTTTGCGACTAGAGTAGGCGATAACAAACCGGATATGTATTACTTTTCGCCCTTTGTCAACGGCTGGCTAGCCGTTGACAAAAATCGAACGGGACAGAACGATAAAATCGTGTGCCAGTGATTGTGTGAATATTCACCTTAAAGATCTACTAGAACAGAATAATTCAGTCCGTCCACTGTGCGGCATTAAAGTTGCAAGCCTTGTACCGATTGTTTACTTTATTCCACAGCTACCTAGATATGCGTAAAATTCTCGTTTGCTTGTGTTATTTGTAAAACAGAAAGTAATTCTTGCACTTGTTTTCTCGAGCCCCCTTCTGCCCCGCATTCTCAAACAAGCCTCGACTCGAATTTAACCCTTCACTTGACTGAGCTGAGCCCATCGCCACCACTCGACTAAAAATGACTCAGTGGTTCTCACGAAGTGATGCCGGCTATCGCTCATATGCAGTGAACACTCCTACCGAATGGTGCATCTGCCATCGTCATTCTCGAGTAAAGGTGGAGCGCCGAGCGAAACGACGCACTAGAATACGGGGGGTTATAATCTTTCAAAGCGCTGCGTCAAAAACTACGTGAAACGAGGGATTTGCTGAACATAATTTTTCCAGAATCGTGTCTGTCGAAGCTTTCCTGTTTCCTGTTTAAAACAAAAATATTACTTCCGATAGTGACTGCCATCGAAGGGGTTATAGCACCCGTTTCATCTAAAGTCATTATTTTTTCGAGTTTTCCTTTTTTCTTCCTTCGAAGCGAAAGTCATTGCTCCAGCGACGCGTTATGAACGAGCGAGAAAGCAAGCAGAGCCGCTGGACCGCGCCGGCTCCTTTCTAAAGGGCTGGCTTTCCTGCGTAATTGGACGCCTCGGCGGGCCAGATGGCGGACCTATGCGCCACTCTGCTACCTAAAGGTAGCATATACAGTTACTCTACCACGGCCACAACACTGCGGCTCCCGCTTCCGCGCACGCGCAGAGCTCTCGGATTGCATCTGTGGTGCGTCACAATGTAACTATTGCTGACTAGCAGTGCTATGGGCCCAATGAGGAGCGCATGCGCGCACCTGTCCTTGCCGCCGCCGTTAGCAAATCCGGCGACAAAGCGCCTTCGCGGGCAGCGTCTGCCCTAGTAACGCATAGCTCAGCGGCGCGAGCGTCGCGCCAAACTTGAGCTTGGGTTCCCACCTTCCAGCGTTATCGCTGGTGCTCGCGTAAGGTCTCGAATAAACTTGTCTATTCGCGTCCTGCGCATAATCATAAAATAATGATCTCAATCACCAAGCTTCAGAAACATTGCGGCGCGGTCTCCGCCGAGCGTTGCTAACAGTTTTTGGGGGTGGAACCCGAATACATAAAAATAAGGCAATCAACGCACGTCCCAATGCCCTCCCCTGAAAAAGCATCGCCACGATGCTTAGGCCGAAACATCGAAGTGAAGCACTATGCAAACACAAAGACAGACACAACAAGGTGAAAGGTAGAGTCCTAAGGTTCATTAATGCGTATAAAATGGCTTAAGGCACTTGACGTGCATGACTTCAGGTCCTGTGCGACGCCGTTCATAGTTTGCAATGCCGTCCAGAACGACCTCGTATTCCAGTGCCCTGAGACGTCCTAGAGCCATGTAAGGCCCGAACTGCCGCCCAAGAGGTTTTTCGCTGAGTCCAGTTCGGCGTATCGGCGTCCATCAAGGCAAGACCTCCACGTTGGTATTCCATGTTGCGCCATTGAAGATTTCCATGTTGCGCCATTGAAGAACGAGACACTGCTCGTTCAGGATAGGCAGGCGGGTGAGCTGGCGAGCGTCGTCGGCGCGCTGCAGGTGGGTAGCCACGTCGACATTTTTTTCGTCAGTGACGTTCGGCAGCATAGCGTCGAGGGTCGTTCTCGGGTTCCTTCTGTGTATCAACTTGTATGGTGTCATCGGTGTCGTTTCTTCTAGGACCATGTCCGGAAGGATGGCATCCTACGTAGTGTGTGCGACGTTAAGGTACATGACCAGCATGTCGGCGATGGTTTTATTTAGACGCTCGGTGGGCTGCGGGAGATAGACGGTGATCCGGCGGTGGCTTGTCTGGCTGTATGTCAAGTTCGCCTGAGACCCTTACACAATGTATGAAACCCTTAAACAAATGTATTTACAGTGAATGGATTGTCTAAAAATGGGTTTAGACAGTCTATAGACTATCTAAGCACATTTTAAGTAGGGAAGTCAGCAGTAAAATCTATACCTCTATCGGTGATGAGGGGCTCTGGAGCGCCATGACAAAGGACTTTGTTCTCAACGAAAAATTTGGCTGCCTAGGCGGCACTTCCTTTGGTCTCGGCAAGCCCCTTAATGTGCGACGTGTGTACTAGGGCGAAGCCAACAGTAGCTCTCTTGTATCATTGCGAGAGTGCGGGAAAATCCAAGGTGTCCAGCCGCTGAGTCGGTATGCATATGCATACCGACTCAGCATTCCAGAGTTTACGGAAGCTTCCCATGGGGAGCTGGAAATAATGCTGAAGGTATAATGAGGAGATTGCTGGCTCGAAGCGCGTTGCTGGCTCATGATTTCCAGCAATCGCAGGGCGTAGTGGGAGCCTCTTTGGACGTTTGCGTCTTTACTGTCAGTGAAAATCTCCCCTAGTATATGAAGTGTTGTTACGGGTAACAGTTCAGACGAGCAGCGCCCAATATCCGCTTGCAGAGCTGTCCTTATTCCCAACAGAACAAAAAGCAGTGTCTCCACTCAACTTTGGCTCGCACTCCTCGTCAGGCTAGTCTTCAGCTGCCAACAGGACATTTCCGCCAAACCGTTGCTGACGGGATGGTAGGCAGTTCTTATAGGGGAGGTTCCCAGGAGCCGTGTGGTGTTCACGAATACGACAGACTCAAATTGTGTTCTGTGTTACGCAGGCGATGGCACTCCGAACCGGGCTACCCATTGGCAGACGAAAGTTCGGGCAACACTACCAGCAGTCATATCTGAGATGAAGACGGCCTCTCACTACCACATGAAATCGATGCATGTCAGCAAATGTCCTTCTGCCTGACAAGAGGGCAATGATCCCGCAATGTCCACAGGAACATAGGCAAATCGAGAGTCCGGCATAGGGAATGATTCATTTTGAAACAGCGCAAAGATGAAACACGCAGAAGACTGAAGAACACGAGCGCTGACTGACCAATCAGTGTTTTATTCAAGCATATAAAGAAAGGGATGAAGAAGAAACAGAGCATGCACGCGCAACTAGCCCAACTCTCCCTCTTGGCAGAGGGAATGATCCCAAGGGTGTTAGTGTGTCGCTGCATTTTAGATGCGAAGCATTTCTTAGCGAACCTTTGGCACTTTAAGCGTTTCTATCTATCTATCTATCTATCTATCTATCTATCTATCTATCTATCTATCTATCTATCTATCTATCTATCTATCTATCTATCTATCTATCTATCTATCTATCTATCTATCTATCTATCTATCTATCTATCTATCTATCTATCTATCTATCTATCTATCTATCTATCTATCTATCTAGCCACCTATGTCTGGGTGCTGGCATGATCGCCTCCTTAACTTGGTGTAGACCAAAATTGGCATGGGAGGGTAAGCTGATTTGGCGAATATGGCTATGGGGTCATGATACATATAACGTTAAAATCATGTCGTGCACGTCGTCAAACCCTTGCCTCCAGACAATTTATATCTACCCAGGAACGGCGAGAACAGAGATTGATAATTTAAATGAGAGAGCGCTAAGAAAAACTGACATCGGCAGTGTTGACCCGAGGAATGGAAAGAATAAGAATTAGGATCCCAGCAGGAATCGCACCCAAGCATTCTGCGTGGCAATCAGGTATTCTACCACAGAGCCACGCCAAGTATATAAACTGGTTTGGAAGAACAGCCTATGCAGGCGTTATGGCGTTTGTGGTGCTGAGTATCGAATTTTACAAGCAAGCAATGAACACTACATAGGTATTCCTACGATGCAGGCGTCATATCAGATTAACGTCTGTGGTTCCGATGTTGGCCTCGCTTCTATAGCAGTCTAATAATCATTACATTTCTATTCCTATGATTCAGCAAGCTATATTGAAGTATTGCTCAACCCCGGTGGAATAAATTAACGAAGGTTAAGTGCGATAGTCACATGATTGCACCATAAAGTGCCCTTAGCTTTGATAATACTGGCGCGTGTACTCTAACGTGAGGGCCGACATTACGTCGCATCATAAGTTACCCTTTAAACGACATTGTTGTCGACGTGCCTGGTACGCCCACGACGGGCACACAGCGACCACACTGACAAAAACTCGTCGATCCACCTCGTAACACTTGGCTCAAAGCCATAAAATAGACCATAACAGCTCGCTGACTGCTTGGCGTGAAACCGATTCCCACAACGCGTGGGATCTCCCCGATTTTGTGAGCGTTGGAATTCGAGGCACTCTTGTGTACAGCATAGGACGTCCTGGTTTATTCCTGGCGACACGAACCTCGCTGTTCACAGTCGTTAAGTGGCTCGAATCCCTGGACGTGACAGGCTGTGCAGCAAGCCATAAAAGTTGCGGCGAAGAGTCGAGAGCATGAACGGTCTGACCCCTTCTGTCGAGATATCGCAGCATATTTAGGTTGTGGTATGCAATATCGACTCTCTTAGGGCTTAGACAGTGAACACTATTTTTGACATTGGCATGGAAGAAGAGGCTGTTATCGCCCTCACCATCATACACGCTTCAATAATACCGGCACCGTACAAACCAATCACATAGGGTACCTTTTCGCAAACCAGCTACAGGAATATATCGATTGGGATGGTGGCAACCTACACAAACTGTATTTTGCCATCAATACGCCCCACATTGTTACACAGAGTGCTGATCGACAGGACACCTGGACACATCGATCTCCGTGGTAATGAACGCACTAATAGGTAGCCCGAGCGCTCACCCAGGAGCCATGGGAATAGCTGTCAAACGCAGACGACCTACCAACAGAACCATTGACCAACACTGAAACGCTGCACCATTGCAGGAAAAGTCGGATGTAATTCCGACCACCACAGAAATCCCTCAATTGAAAGGAAGCTGTTGCGTTGCAGCAGGTTCAAACAAATTCTTCGTTTAGCACGTCCACCTTACACAAATCTTGTCATACTGCCCATATTCTGGAGCGAAGCCTACGCTGTATCACTGCACAAGATAAAATGTGCACCCACCGGGCTAACCCTCTATTCTTTTACTGCCAAATTCCTCCTGAGAGACTGCTGTGACCAGCTCAGAGCCGCAGGAGCAGTGACGGCTGATGCAGCGGGCACCTGGAGTGGCTGGAGCCAAGGGGCCTGGACGTAAGAGCGCCAGCCTACCAATAAAAATTTCCCTCTCTCTCTTTGAAATCTCAATGTGATAGTGTTAAAGCCCGTGTTATTTATTTATTTATTTATTCACAGAATACCTACGTTGCCTCGTAGGCATTGTCTCAGGAGAGACAGTTTTAGCACCATGTGCTACACGTTTTACTGTGATAAACAAAGAAATATATAAAAGAGAATAACATCGAGGTGAACAATGTGAAAAACACAGTAGGCTAACATTTTCAAAGGTAACAGCAAGCTCAAAGAAAAAACATGGCTGATCGCTCCGTCATAGGAATCGGCATAACACGAAAGTGAAACGTGTCTTCACAGAAGTTGTGCTTATCGTGTAGTGATATATGAGAGCCTATACGATGTCTACTGGTGTTTGGCAGCTATAGCACCGTTTCACGTGGATGCACCCATGCTGACGCCTAGTGGCATGTCTCCATCGCGACGGCTAACGCCCATGATCATGATTGAACCTTTGTGATAGCCGAAGTTGTGAACATATATTTGGAGTCAGCGAATCGTGAATCGCGCGTAAAGATGACATCAACAAGCTCATAATCAACACTGGTACCCTATATGCACTTCTTCAAAACGTCGTCAATTAAGGAGAGAAGCGGCACGGTGTGCTCTTACTAGTAATGTATTACCGACGCCTGTGTTCATGCATACACTACCACACTGCGCTTCAGCAACACGGGAGGCAGAGGTTCGTAGCTTGAACCGCAAACGCGTGCGTCCCGCTGGCCTCCGTGTCGCTCCACCAAGGCACGGCATTCGCCCGTAAAAATCGTGTCCTTCTGCAACGCGTATTGCAGCGATTTTGTTAATCGGTGCTCTCGTAATCGAAGTAGTCGGCGGCGGAGAAATCCCGTTGGTGCATATGGAAGCTGCACTACTCCTATGAGCCGGTGCAGGCTAACACGAAGCGAAAGGCAAAATAACGTAACTGCGTCAAGGTTCCCCCGGCGACGACAACGCGGCCAGTGTCCCTCGCTGGTATCGAGACGCTTCAACCATGGCCTCAGATATCGGGCGCAATGTCGGAGTAAGCGCTAGTTAGTGTCGATCGTAACGCATTACTTCTTTTGACATCTCACAGACGGCGGCACCGCCCCGCTCCGCCCCGCCTACCTACACCGCCAACAGAGTGCACCGTGCGAAAGAGCATGTGTGAAAGATATAAGGCGCGTTCGTGGAGTGTCCGTCATATGCGAAGTTGGCTTAGTCGGATGAGCATCGGGCGCTTACCGTCGCGGGTGCAAGGTCGTTGGTTCGATTCGCAGCGGCAGATCTTAGTTTTTTTCTTTCTCAGCCGTTGGCGTCCATTTTATCAACGTCATAACCGTAACGGAAGTACTTGGTGGACCCCGGCATAAAACACTTTCGTGTTAAAACTAGGACAATTATACATTTTTAAACACAATGGGGAATAAAAAACTCGGCAGATCGTACGCACCGTGGGAATCGATGTTATGCGAAGCATGCGCGGGATGGTGACTGTGGCAAAATTTTTCACATTGATTGAAACGTTACGGAATGACGCAAGAGAAACGTGGAAGTGGTATACGCACACTCATATGTTGTATAGTTGCATATGTATTATATAACCAGTTGTTTACAGTTGCGTAACGATGCCAACAGCAACATGGGTATTACCAACACCAGACGTGGTAAGCTGATATGTAGTGCTTATATTCTTCAATACTGGATAGCGCAAATCTGAACCGGACAAAGAAGGAGCACAGATACAGAGGAGAGGCATTACTCGCAACTAAATTTCATTCAGGAAAGTTTCCCTAGATATATGGTACGCAGCCGAGTGGCACGCGCAGGTGCACTGCACGTACGTGACAGTCACAGTTGCAGTTGTTATGCTTATACTTGTCCGCTATGCCGGAGAACGCACGCACGTTTCATGAACGTGTGCGTATGTTTAAAAGGGGTTCTTGACAGTTCTTGAACAAAGTCATCATCATCGTGATCAGTGAGCACCAGCAGCTGGACCGGACTTGTTAATCGGATCTGTTCGTGATTGCGGCTACGAGGGGTCCAAGTGTAGTGAAGTGCGAGGTACAGTACAGCTGGTGGAAACGCTGGATGCCTCTTACGATGAAATGATCTATGGTGCCTCGTGCCCTGGACGTGGCAGCGAGGTCTTTTGATGTTCTATTCACATCCAAGCCGTCTTTCACGAAGTATAAGGATCAGGCGTTGTTGGGTCTAGATACGTCAATGTTGAAGTCACCGGTAGTGATGAGAGGCCTGGTTCGATCGGCAGATTTAGTGTAGGAAAGCACTGACCCCGTTTTTTTTGTAATTCCCGTGGTCCACGTTGCGGACAACGTGGACGAGCGCATGGTAGTTGAGCGCCTTCCAGGGGTGTTCTGTCTTCAGCTCCGTCACTTTCCTTGTGTGTGCCGCGGTGGTGTAGTGGTTATGGTGCTCGGCTGCTGGCCCGAAGTTCGCGTGTTCGATGCTGGCCGCGGTGGCCCGTGTACTGTGCCATCTCGGTACACGGGAAATAATACCAGATAGTCGAAATTGCAGGAGCCTTCGCTATAGCAACTCTCATAATGATATCGTGGTCTTGCGACAATGAACCCCAGTAATTATTATTATTATCACTTTCCTTGCGTGTCAATGTGTGTTCGCCATTAGTATATTGGTTAACACTGTGGCACATACCTGCATAACATGAACTCTGATATGCGGTTATGTGACACACGTGACTGAGAGAAAAGGTCTCATGACGTACGCGACAGGTACTTTGTGTTACTCATGTCATGACCAGTGAATCGTGTTCCTCATACCCTGATCCCCTGCTATGCCGATTTTGGTATATTACAAGTTATGGAGACGACCAGGAGAGCGCCCAGACACAGGCTGCAAGACAGACAGACAGATAGATAGATAGATAGATAGATAGATAGATAGATAGTAGATATGATAGATAGATAGATAGATAGATAGATAGATAGATAGATAGATAGAAGATAGATAGATAGATAGATAGATAGATAGATAGATAGATAGATAGATAGATAGATAGATAGATAGATAGATAGATAGAAACAGCCAAAGTGCCTGAGGTACGCTAAAAAATGCTTCGCATTTAAAACTCACGTATTGCACTTGTTGTGCTTCTGCTAAGTATCTGCGTCTGAGAAAACAGTGGCTCGCACCTTCAAATATGGGCGATCAGGTGCACATACTTGTCGTGGCCGCTAGCCAATTTTTTTTTAGCATGTTCGCCTATATCCTTGAGCTTGTCCATTGTACAGTGCTCGGCCATTAAACGCTACGCTCGGAGGGCGTGGCTGCGGGGGTGACGGTAAAGGCGTTTAGTAGTGCTTCCACTGGGGCTAGTTGGTATGGCATTGCGAAGTGAAACGATGCGCTGCATAGATGAACTTAGACGAAAGACAGATGAACATGAAACGACCTCTTCTACAACATTCCACAGGACGAAGTCGTGTCGGCAGTTGAGGAAAGTATTGACTGATATGGAAACATCAAGTTCCTGAGTGAGTGTGGTATAAGTGTCAGAGACTTTCTTGAACTTTTAAAACTGTACTTGATATCCCTGTTTGTTTGCTTCCAAGGACACATTTACACGCAAAAAGCAGGAATGTGCATTGGAACGAATGCTGCACCCGTTTTGCCGGATATCTTTCTAGGGAAAGGAAATAGAAAGCTTACGAATGCATTGGGGCAATTGGGGGCAGTAAAATGCTTCAGATATGTAGACGATTTCCTTATCTGATTCAGTTACGACCAATTTAATGCTATAAATGTCGAACAAGTGTTGAACCTGTTTCACGAAGCGCACAAAGGTTTGGAATTCACAATTGAACTGCCGGATAATGATAAGCTACAGTTCTTAGATTTGTGCTTACTATTTTCGAGACACTGGACGTGCTGGGAATACAAAACCAGGTCAGAGAAGGGACATTTGCCCTACGAATCCGGGCACTCAAAGGTGGTCAAGAGAAGGATTGTAACTTCGTGTGTAGGGCAGGCAATCAAAAAAATCTTGTGACCGCAAGAAAGATAGCGCACATTGCTATGCAGGTCAAGAAACTGCTGAAATGTGGATACCCAAAGACACTAATCATCTCGGTCTGCGGAAAAAGTGCTTTTGGATATTTGTGGCAAAGCAAAACCGGACAAAGAAAACAGCAAAGAATACAAAAAGATGGCTGTCATTCCGTACATACATGGGGTATCACATGGGCTCAAAAAGCAGGGAAAAGGAACGGGGTGAAAGTAATTTTTTCAGCTCCGTACAAACTGCGCTGACTATGTAAGAAAGCAAATGATGAGCAGGTGTCGCGGAAAAAGTGCGAGGTAAAGCACAAGTATAAATATGTAGAGTGCTCAAATGGTGTAGTTTATGAAATACCTCTTACATGTGGCAAGACATACGTCGGCCAAACCGGCCAATGCCTTAACAAAAGGCTGCGGCAGCATGAAAATTTGATAGGTAAGCTGACGATTTCTGGCAATTTAGCAGCACACTGTTCTAACTGTAATTGCACACCATGTTTTAAGAATACAAAGAAGCTAGCACATGTGGGAAACAACAGAATAAAGAGAGATGTGGTTGAGGCGTTCCTAATGAATGAGATAACAGGCCGCGATTGTGTAAGCACACCATCGGTAGCGCTAGATTCTGACACAGTTAAGTTTTTAAACCACTGGTTTGGCACACGTCAATGAATTGCTTGATGTCTTGAAGGCACGTGCTCACTGGAGCTGTTGCGTCACACTTTCGTGTTGATTCTTTGCTCGTTCTTGTGTCATTGCACACGTCACCTTTCATAACCTGTGTACATATTTGACGAGCGAAAGCGATTGAATAAAAGTTGTTAGGCGCAAGGTCCTTGTCCGTTTCATGTTCATCTGTCTTTCGTCTAAGTTCATCTATGCAGCGCATCGTTTCACTTCGCAAAGTAAAGGCGAGAGCATTCGTGACGCATGTTGACTACTTCTGGTAGACAGACAAGCAGTACATGCTCCTGGGTGGTGCCAGTGGAGTGTGGTTTGCCAGCGCTTGAAAACAATGCGCTCACCTGCGGCGCTTCGATGGCACATGAGCAGCCGCATCGCAAGCGCCTGCTCGCGTGATTATTAACCGATTAGAGGCTGCTAGCTTCCCTCGATAGATCATCACGGCGGTTGCCGAGACACTGCGGGAGTTGTTTAAAATCGGAACACAAAAACAGACGACTACTACACAGATCTCAAGGATTGGAACAAAAGTGTGAGAAATATTCATTGGCTCTTGCACAATCACCAGAAAGTCATGCGCAGGCACGGAATATCATTGATTTTTTCGCCACCCGACACATTCGCGAAGTTTTGCCCGCTCATTTACCTGCCTAAGGCAAGGCTTTCGATATAAAAAAATGCGGGTGCGAGAAGAAAGGTGAGAGGTGGTTTGTCAAATGTTCTACTGGGATCGTTTACTCGATATCTCTGTCCTCCGTCCAAGTGTACATAGGGCAAACTGCGACATGTGTTAATGCAGAAGAACTGACATTCGGGTGAGTTGGATTCGCGTCCATTCTTTAGCTCTGTCTTCGCTGTATCGCGCTGAATCTACTCAAGATATTTAACATGTTTAATGACTGATTATTGGAGCACAGGTGTCGGGATCGAATCACCCGCCGCCTATCAATGGAGGCGAAGTGCTAGAGGCTCGTGTACTTAGATTTAGGTGCACATTAAAGAATCAAAGGTAGTCAAAACTTTCGGAGCCCTCCACTACGGCATCCCTCATAATCATATCCTGCTTTTGGTACGTAAAACCCCAATAAGTATTAATACTGAGCGATTATGGTAGCATGCATTAGGCTTAAAGCTGGCTTAAGCCTTTCTTAAGCCACCTTAAGCCTTTCTTAGAAGTACTTCTTGGCAGGTACACAAGACAGCGTGTGAGATTTCAGAGGTTTTTGTTCGTAGAAAAGAATGAGCACCGCTGTGTATGCGCACCACCACTTTCTTTGTTTCCCGGCGAAATACAACTTAGCGAGTCTAGGTTGTGTATAAAAAAAGTATGTTCTTTATAGTTTGTGCAGATGGCTTCGTTGGTGCCAATGCGCGCGTGCGTCACATGGCGTATAAATTACAATACTCGTACGATGAATAAACAGTTCGAAGTGAGCGCTGTACACGTTTTTGCTGCGAGAATATGTGGGTGACAAAAGGAAAACAAGAGACGTCGACCAAGATGAAAATAATTAAAACAAAACCCACAGAGTCAATGTGTCTTCGTGTTTCTGCGCTCGATTAATTATATACCAAGATAGATGGACGCATAGACGCAAATTCTAGATGTCAATGTGAAGTGTTGTTGAGGGAGTTGATTGTCAAAACTGAAGCATTGAAGCTACTGTGTTGCCTGTCAGCACGGAAATGTTGAAACATGGTTGATATTTGGTGAAAGTTGAATGCTCAAAAACGTTTATTTTCAACTGAAATCTTGTTGAGTGTTATCGCGTAATTCAGCTTGTTGCCTTGGGAGACCGGTAAAATGCAATTGTTGCGCTTTTCTAATGCAGGCGCGACAATTACATTTTGTTGAATTTGCCTTTTCTTGATTTTTGTTTTACAAGTACTGCGGCAAAATGAAAATTAACATTTTCATCAACTTATGTTTCGTTATATTAAGGTGAAAGCCTTATATGCCTCGCTAAGCACGAAATTTGACCGTCGGCGTCGGCGTCCCGTATCGTCGGTGGCGTCTCGCGTCCTGCGGCGTTGGGGACGAGCGGAGCAAAAAATTATCACGTGATGATGTCATCATGACGTCACCGATCGCAACATTTTTTGGCGTCATCATTGAGGTCACGAATTCTGGCGTGACGTCATGTGACGTAACGCCACATAATGCCGTTGTAGCGCCCTCCTTTGGGCTGCGAAGAAAACCGGAGAGCGAGTGACCTCAAGAGAAGGAAATAAAGACGGCGCTCGCGAAGCCACGGCCCGTGGTCCCTGCTGGTGTCGATTCTGGTTCAGCCGTCTCGTTACTTCGCTCCTGTGGCATAGGCCTATACCGTCATCACATGATATCGTAGTTTCGTCGAAGGGGGGGGTTGATCAGGGAGGCAGTGCAAAACCAAGTGAAGTGCCTCCGATCCTGGAAGCAGTGCGATACCACGCTAGGTGCGCAAAGCTTTCGGAGGGTGGCGGGGCATAATAAATACATCTAGGGAGCCTGCAGGACCGGCTGTCCATGTGGGCTCCCTAATATATCGACTGAGAAGAAAAAGATGTTGGGTTTCGCCTTAGAGTCGTCCTAGGTGAATGCACTCGGGACACTGTGATTTTTTCTCGTGTTTTAATAAAACCTATCCAAGTTTCCGTGAAACTTATCGAACGGAAGCAAGAAAACGAACTTTTCTAAGTAAAATGTTTGTCTTGCGCCAAAGCGTTTGTTTAAACATGGAACTATTAGAGCTTGACATACCAGAGAAATTTTTAGCAGGTACTCTAATCCGGAAATAGCCGGCGGCTAAACAAACTTACACTTGATTACTCAGGAAATTTCGTGATCAGAATCAGAGTCAGAATTTTATTGATAGAAATACAGGAATATTAGAGTGTTTAGTATGCATAAGGAGGTCCCAAAGTCGAAGACGGTATCGTGACCTCCTGTTAAAGGCAGATCATGGTAATGCTGAATGTTTGAAGCAACAATAGCACCCTTCGCAAGTATGAATAATAATAAACAAGTTTCCGTAGAACAGTACCAAAACATACAAAAGGAAGCTATAATAATCAAAATATACACAATAAAAAATAAGCTATGAATAATGCTAAACACGTTTGCAGTAGAACAGGACAAAAAATTCATGATGAAACTATAATCAAGCGTGGCGATATCAAGTGGCTCTCTGGTCTACCCGTTGGCAGGGGAAGATGCGAAGTCAGGGCTCATTTCTCGACAACTTCGCGACGATGTAGCACATTTACTGTCACTGTTCCCAACGACACATCTAGACTTTTAAACATCACAGTATAGCAACACATCGCGGATATGACTACGTGCACAAAATGTAAACATTCACGGCTGCTGTGCTCCACAAAAACTGAGGCGGTTATCGAAGCCGCATGAAAAAAAGAAAAAGCGTGCTAGAAAGCGTAATGATCGGCGTTTGCTTCTTTGGACTGTAAACATATTTTTCTGTAGATTTGACAGGAAAACATTAGAAATGACAGTGATTTCCCATACTGCCACGTGCACTTCCATCATGCCACCATCATGCCACCGCGATCCAGCTTGTTCACCAAGCCATCCACCAAAACATGTTTTGCATCGCCACCACCAGCCAGCGTTTTCCACTGCCACCATCACTGGCTCGCTACCGCCGCCACCATGTGCCACCATTTTTTCCACTCTCGCCATCATCAGTTATTATGACCACCACAGCTTATCCTCTATTATTTCCACCACATCCACTATTCTTTCCACCTTGTCCACTATCATTTCCACCATATATCCAATAACGATTCCAGTATCCACCAATCCAGGCTTTTTGATAGGGAAGGGTCGACATTACGGCTGGCTTAAACAGCTTGCCTGTAAAAATTCAGATTACGTTTGTTAGAAGCAAGTGACAGTACATACACACCCTCTGCCGAGGTGCTACATGGGTTATGGTGCTCGTCTATTGACCCTAATTTCGCGCTTCTGATGCTAGCTGCGGAGGCCGCCTTTCGATGTAGACGAGATGGTACAGGCCCTTCCTTGTATGTGCGGTGTCACTGCACGGTAAAGAACGCCAGATTGTCTATACTTCCAAATCCCTATACTACCGCGCGCCTCAATTATTTTCGGGTTTTACTACGTAGAACCCCGCACATTATTATATTATTACAATACACACGCACTACGGCAAAAAAATATAAGTGAAATAGCGCTAGTTTCCTTTTCTCTTTGTCGAACGTGCGCGCCAGGAAAACCGCCCCAATGTATGATCGCGCAGTTTCCCAAGCTTCATCTTTGGCTCAATGAATGTAACGGTTCCTGCTCTTGTGGAATACAAAATCCAATTTCGATATACAATGTAATTGAAGATAAAAAAAGCGTAATATGGTCGTTCGTACGCTTGCGCATTACAATGTGACAGAACTTTACTGCTAGTTGCACCATCCATCTTCGGTTGTTCACCTGACTTCTCCCGACGGAAGTGAGGCCCAGTAATTCATGCCCGGTAATTTGTCACCACAGATGAAGTCTGCGATAAAGAAAGAACCATTTAGGACCGTAAGGTCTACAAGCAAGAGTGTGGCATGCAGTAATCGAACGCGCGCTTGTTTCTTCATTTCCATGTGGCCGGGCTTCAGTCATCGAAAACTGTCGCACCTGTTACAAGGCCAAGCTGGAATGTGTGGGAAACTTCACGATGGTCTTTCTATATTCTCATAAAACTTGGTGTGCAACGCGAGTGCTTCAGTTTATGTTGGACGTAACGCGAGCACCAACCATAATACTAAAATGTACAACAACGCATGTATAAAGTATGAATTGTTTCTCCGGTGATCAGGTTATCCACGACTGACGACCGTGGTCACGGCTACCATTTTATTGCGATTGTTTATTGCTTGTACCATGGGTGTTTCTTTTTTAGGCACAAGCTCGCCAAGGAAATATCTGAGCTTATACCAGTTTTCGCACTTGATTGATCACCGTCCCAACCATGTGATGGTATGCTCACGTCATGGTGAACTTGTATTCTTATTTCTGCGTCAGTAAAACAGCAGTGTGTTACAAGCACATTCAGAGTGACAACGGAGTAGACTTAGTAGGCAATACAAAAGAGGGTAAAAATGAAATGAATGCTGCGGCACACACTTTTTTTTCTTTTATGATAACGCGATCGGGCTTCAGCTACAGCCAATTACAACCACGCGTCACAGCCGCACCACAGTTTTTGGAAAGTTTGCGATTGTTTCTGGCTGTTCTTTTATGATTGCGCGCAAGACACGAGTAGCCGGGCTTATAATACAGCTAACGCGGGCGCCAGCAATAACGCTGGAAGCATTGAAAACGAGATCTAGAAAAGCCGACGCGTTTCACAGATGAGTAATTAGTCGACGCCATAGAGTTTCATACAATAACCTACAGAGGAAACTGGCGCTGCGATCGTTCAATCATCATGGGAATGATGGCAAGTACAGGCTTCAGATTAGATTTCGTTAGCTAACGAACTGTCCGCGGATCTTTTTGTACAGTTTCAGTTTCGTTCTTCGCGAGGCGTGGGCAGTGGGGTGTGTTGCAAAGCACTCAAGCAGTGCCTTTCTTGTTCAATGAAGCTGAAGACCGCTAGGTCTCTTGGTTTGCTGTGACGTTGCAGCTTTGCAGGTTGTATTTGACAGTTTAAGCAAAGCGTCGTGCACTCACCGCTGCGCATAGATGTAGCGTCCCATGCCAGTGCAGCAAATCGCATCGAGTTCACGTCTTTTCATAAGGGCTACTCGTCAAAACTCTTTCAAATCGACTAAGTAGACGCACCGCCGCGCTCCTCTGACTTACATTCACAACAAAACGAGAGATGCGTTTGGGTAAGACCACTTGGATAGACGAACCGTGGCATCGCTGCTGATGATACGTTAAATGTTTCTCACTCAGTACAGTACTGTTAATTCCGTATATAGATAATGCGTACTTTCGAGGGAAAAACAAGCGTGTTTGTTTTAAGTTTTTAAAGAAAATAATTCATTATACTGTTATGCCAAATATAGAACACAATTGCAGAGCAATGCACACCCTGGTGGTTGACTTTGTCTAGGTTTAGCTTCCATCTCACGGTCACGCAAACTTCTTGCAGTGAGTTTTACGTGCGAAAGAATGAAGCAAGTTTTAATTAGAAATAACTTGCTTTTACTTTGTTTTAGATTCGTCAAAGAACCATAGCGAATCTCAAGAACGAACGTCATGCGAAGCAGATCCGAAGACTGTACTTCCCGTCATTCCCATGGTGGCTCAAGCGCCGCTGAAGGAGCCCGCATAGATACTAGTCCCAGATTCCCCCCTAGGTACTATAGTAAGAAACTCAATGGCCGATGCGCTACGTCCGTGCTCGTTATTATCTTTGCGTTGCTTGTACTTTCAGCAGTTATTTTACTGGGCAGAAGTTCGCCAAATAAGGAGTTTCATCTTTAGCGATTGCGTTCCTGATTTCTTCCGCGTCACGACAACGTGACAATTCGCAATGCCCATAGACTGTCGCGCCGCCAAGCGGAATTCAGGAACATCCTCTCGAGGAGGGTTAGTAGACTACAAAATGGCAGCACAGCGCAGTCACTCCTTGTTTGGCTGTGCTAGCCCCAGTGTTAATGCGTTGGCAAGAAAGGAACACTACGACTTTGCATGTTCCCTGCATCAGCGAACAAACTAGGCCCTCCGTGACACGAGAAATCTGATTCGTTCTTGCTAGACACGATGTTTTCGTGAAAATACGTGGTAACTCGCGCTTTCAATGATAGCCCACAGCGTACACATATCAGCTTCGCGAGGTTTTCTGTAGCCACGTAGGTTAGTTAAATGTTATCGTATAAAATTTTCAGTTGAAGCTCGCCCTATTTTATTTGCATATAGCATTCGTCAGTGTTTTTGTAGTGCATGAGTCTCATAACACTGTACGCGGGAGGTCGCGCGGGCTCGCGATGTGCTAATCTCACGTTGGCGATACATTAAAAAGGACCTCTATCCCTTGTCGGAAAAGCGCTGTTATGAATTGAGCTAGCGACGTTTCAGTCAATTGAAGACGCGTCCGCTTCACGCCTTTCGTGGAGCGAACTCTCTCGACGCCGTCCTTCACCAGTGTGTTCGTTTCATAGCCAGCGCTGCGCCACTTGTTTTTGTACGTTTGCTGATAGGTGGCAGCACACTGCAAGCGATTTGTTTGTCGACCGGTTTCAGAGCAAAACGTTCTCTGCGCCCAGACGTCCTTATAATTGTCAACATGGTGACGCGGAGTGGTCAAAGTCGTTCGGCGGAGGAAATTCTTCTGACTGCTTTCAGCAGTGATATTGAAAGAAGCCATCTTGGCGAGGATTTTTCACTGCGCGTAGAAGGCTGTGAAAGCACCGAGAGTGACAGCGACGATGAACGATCAGCTGCTAACTCACGAGGAACGAGGTGCACTTCACGTCCCCACGTGCATTAATGTTTTTCACAATCGTAAGTCACTTTCCGCCAACAAAAAAAAAGTCACTTTGGTTGTATTTAATATATAATATGCTTGAGCAAGATCAAATTAAAAGCATAGTTTTTCTGTGCATTGCATGTAGCGCAATGATTGTAGATATTATGGAGCGCCGCATGCCCCCAACACGCTCAAGCTCGATCAGCGAAGCGAAATGGTTAGAGCGATAAACGTGCAGTCACGGCTACAATCCACGCCTCTCGGCTAACATCTCATGTACTTCACCGGTACCTTCCGATCGGCATTGTTGTTCGACGAATTTTCCGCAACACCGAATATCTCAACGGCGAAAATCATACGTGCGCATTCTTTTCGACATTCATGTTTCTATTGTGCTGATCGAACCTGCAACATCCGACTGAAGTGAATTGCACACGGCTAGAGTCTCAGCATGGATCTGACACAAGCGCTACTGAATGGGATGTTGAATGCTTGTGTTCCGTTGAAGTGACTCCGCGTTCCTGGCTGCGCAAGTAATGACAACGGCGTAATATGTTTGGAACCCACCACCACGTTAAACATGCGGTTCCATGCAGCAGCGATGGCGCTACTCGCTAGCGGCCTGCTTCTGCGGCAAATCCGTCAGGCAGACTCGCTACGTACTACCTCGGAGTGCGGTTCAGTTCATACGTAAATTCGAGTTCGTGTAGTTTTCTGTAGCACCCACAGAATTTCGCAAAGAATCGTTGATGCACGGTAACGGAGCTGAAATATAACCTTTCACACCACAGCAAATAATTTCGTGGCGAGCGCTTAGCCCTTTCTATGGCTTGGGAAAGTTCTTTGGTCTCATAGCCATTTCAGTGCAGCCCATGACTTCATCCGGTGAAAGTGGCGCGGGCCGTACGTCCGCACGTCCTATCTGTTCCTTTGCTAAAAAACGGTTGACTCCATAGAGTTAATATACGACTCTATAGGAAAAGCTGGGCCGCGAGACCGCTAACCACAAGAAGAAATCTTGGAACGTTGTCACTCTTGCCATCACATATCAATCCTAAAGGATGATTTGCACAATTAAAAACGCGCGGATATTGTTTTGTGTTTATTTTCAATATCTTTACGAAAGAATACGACGGCTATTTATGCAATTTACTGTACGCGGAAAGGAGCGTTTGCAGGCTGGTTTACTAGATGGCGCCACCACATCAGCACCAACACTCGAGCTCGGATTCGAAGTCCCAAGAGGCCCTCGTGAAACGTGCGAGGACAGCGGCCCGCGCCATTGGGATCCCCGACTAAGGATCCCACTCACCGATCTTCTCAAGAACATCAAATAAACGTTTTATTCTCTCTCGAGAGAGAGTGCGCTGGGCTGGCGGCCGATTGCGCCTATTTTGCCATGGAGGATTGCGCCGATTTGCGCGTCGTGTTAAAGCCCCTGAAACTTCGTTTACGTCGTGTATGTCGTAGTTGTCATAGTGTCCCGTTGTGTGCGTTTTCTGTAGCTGCGTGCCACTCGACTTCATGTGAGAGAGAGAGAAGAAACTTTATTAACACTTGGCCGGCAGTTTGGCCTTGGTGGCCTCAGATGGCGGCGCTGAGTCCCTGAACTCGGGCGGCATCTTCGGCCTGCCGGACGGCCCAGAGCTGGTCGTTGAGCTCCGAGCTTCTGAGCGCCGCCTCCCAGCGCGGCGTCGCCGACGGAGAAGGTCCCTCGCGGCTCCGGCAGCCGGGACGGCGGCGGGAACGAGTGAGCTCGAGGCTTCCTGTTGCCCATGTGACAGCCTTTTTTTCTTTCAAGCTGGAAACTCTAGTGCATAACCAGAGGGACGGCATAGAAGAGATGAGACAAGCGCTGAAAGTTATGTACCAACAAGGCTCAACCGAAGTTTTTTACTTAGTCTTTTTAACAGCGATAAATGTTCGTGTGCGGTGTATCTTTCGTTTTGATTGAAGCTTTCGGGTGACGTCTCACTCACGTTCGCCGCTGCATGCTGCAATCGACATTTTTCTGCTTTATGACTCTCAGCGCGGAAGTACGGCAGCAATGAGCTGAAAAAGAATGTGTATACAGGTGTCTCGTCATTGCAAGGCTCGACCAAGGCCTACGCACTTTGCTTCGAGTTGCGAATCTGTCCAGTGACCTTTGTGCCAGCGAACGGAGAAAGTTTATTCGTTATGCATTATTGGTACGGCGTGCCTAGTAAAAAAACTGCACAAACAGGTGTAAATTTCAACCGTTATCAATCGGGCCAGCTGCACAAACAACGCTACACTAACACAGGGCTTCACGCATCAAAAGACAGCTGATGTTCCCAACAGCGCGTAGCAGGCTTAGGTTAAAACTGATTACTACCGTCAAATATAGCGAGCGTCTCAGGGTCTGGCAACGTTCGTTTTATTCCATCATGGCGGAACCGATGCTGTTATAGGCATACAGTTAATATACTGACTCTAGAGAAAAAGCTGGGCCGCGAGACCGCTAACCACAAGAACGCTGACATCTTGGAACATTGTCATTCTTGCCATCACGTATCAATCCTAAAGAAGCATTTGCACAATTAAAAACGTGCGGATATTGTTTTGTGTTTATTGTGAATACTTTTACGAAAGAATACGGCGGCTATTTATGCAATTTACTGTGCGCAGAAAGGCGCGTTTGCAGGCTGGTTTACTAGATGGCGCCACGATATCAACGCCAACACTCGACAGTGCGTTGGCGGCCGATTGCGCCGGTTTGCGCGTCGTGCTAAATCCCCTGAAACTTCGTTTACGTCGTGTAGCTCGTATGTATCATTGTGTCCCGTTGTGTGCGTTTTCTGTTGCCACGTGCCACTCGCCTTCCCTTGACAGCCCTTTTTTCTTTCAAGCTGAAAACTTCAGTGCAAACCAGGACGCCAGAAGCACGCGTTGTTGGGTTAGTCGCTTCATGTTCTTTCGGAAGCCACGGATATGGCTATTTCGCGCAAAGAAAACACAAGGTAAGGGTTAAGGGGAGCGCAATCATTCGACTGTTTATTCCAACTTTACTGCAGTAGTATATATATATATATTTGACGGCCCACTGCAATTCCCGCAAGTGTGAGCCGTATCTGCATAAAATTCAGATTCTGGGGAGAAGCAGGGACACCACTGCTCGAGAACTGTTGCAAGCTTTTCACATAAAAGCACGAGGTTTATTATGCATTAGTGACACTTCATTGTTCCTTTCACAGGCAGAGAGCACGTTCTTGCATCGCAGGTTGTGATTAAGATGGTATCCGATCGTTGTGAGCCTGCCCTTTTGTGCATGTCTATACCTATGTATTGCATTGCACAAAACGTTATCTGTTCGATGTTTGCTTTGCTTTCTTCGCATGCGTTTGCATTTATAGGCACGCAAAAGTCCACTTGCGTTAATATAAACATCTCTGGTTGCTACTGTTCTTGTTTTTCGCACAATTTCAACATATCTTTGCTTTGGAATTCCTGCCTGAGGTAGGCGCTAATACTGTACCCTGAGATATGCTCACAATGCATGAGCTCAGTTGCTCCGGATTGGGAAGTTTTCTCGTCGACCGAAAAACAATTGAAAAAAAAATTCGGTTTCACTCCGGAACGAAATAATAAATAAATTTTCGGTTACGTTTTCGTTCCGATCGAAAATATCGTTTTTTTTTTGTTTTTTGTTTTCGGTTTTCGTTCCGTTCCGACACCCTGTTTGCCACTGCCGACTGAGTGTTTGTATTGTAGTCTTTGCTCACTATACCTCCTACATCAGATCTTATGAAGGCCACTGATGGCTTCAATTGTGAAATACGTGCCTAAATCCCGACAATTGATCAAAGTATAACATTTTGTTCTAACATGGCTGATGATTTCAAAAACGCTCTAGCGGAACTGCAAATTTTGACTGCTGAGGTCAAGACGACAAGGAAGGACTGTGCTGCTTCAAGGCAAGAAAACAAGTACTTAGCAGAAATTAAAATCATCGAACTGGAACAATACAGCAGGCTCAACAATGTAGAAATAAAGGGCTTGCCACCACCGTTAAGGACAGAGCCGCTCTGATGGCTTTGCAAATGCCGTAGACTATCAAGGTTCCTCTCAATCTAGAACATTGACATCGTCCGCAGCGCAAAACGAAAAACATCAATGACGCTAATCAAATCATTAGATTCAGGATCCGAACGAAACTAAACCTTATTCCTGAGGCAGCATGTAATAACTGTCGTCCCAAAATCACAAACCGTCCCAAAACCACGATATGATTATGAGAGACGCCGTAGTAGAGGACTACGGAAATTTCGACCACCTGGGGTTTTTTAACGTGCACCAAACTCTAAGCACACTGGCCTATAGCATTTTCGCCTGCATTGAAAATGCGGCCGCGATTCGATCGAACACCTTAACCACTAGAAGTACATTTACAGCGCAAAACCAAAGACGCACCACAAAGAATGAAACGACACACACAAACGCTGTCTTTCTTTTTGGTTCGTCTTTTGTTTTGCGCTGTAAATGTACTTCTAGGATTATGAACCAGCTAGGCCCAAAAGAAATTTTACCTGAACCACTAGACCGCCGTGGTGGGTCTTGAGACAGCAAACAAGGCAAACCTGTCAACTACTGATATTGGCTTCACGGGGCCCACGCAACGAATCTACGCCAATGAACAAATGACAACACACAACAAACGACTTCTTGGTGCAGCCATTGGAAAGAAGAGGGAAACGTCCTAGTAGTACGTGTGGACAAAGAACGGCGGCCTGCTGCCATACAAAACAGACTTTCGATGTCATTCTGATCAACTGTCATTCATATTTGTCCAGAATGACTTAGTGCAATGTTATTACTACTCATGCATGACTTGTTTGCTCTGTTTTCGCCTCTGTAAACTTCCTCGGGTACCACACCTGTTTTCACGTACTCGGAGGGTAATAAATATGCTGGCACCAAGGAAAATATTAAGTGAATGATAACAAAATTTACCATGTAATCTGCTGTGAACGAGGTTGATCAACTGACCTATTTTTGTTTGGCAGGCTTAACAAACTCGTTTGTCCTGATCTGTTCAACCGAAACATGGTATCGCCACGATACTGATGTTCTAAGCATACCCGGTTATAATTCTTTTTATGTTTACCGTACACTGAAACGTGTGTGAAATGTTGCCCTAGTAGTGAAAAACAAGTACTTCTGTCAACTGAACTGTTATCTGATCACTGCTCTAGTAACGCTGATATTGAAATGCTCAACGTGAAGTCAACCTAGCAAACGTTTTCTGTTCCTTATCATCCCCCTCAGCGAAACTTATTGATATTTCTATTACTTTGAACGCAATATATCCTTTTCTCAATTCAGAAAAAATTTCTTCTTGTATATCTGGAGACTTCAACATCCATAGGAGCACTACAAGTGTGCGCAGCAAGAGTTGCCTTGGCTCACACAGGCAATGTAATCAATGTCCTACACGAATCACTGATCTTCGCTGCTAGATCTTAAAGTCACTAATAGTGATAGTGCGCTCTTTTCGGACCGCATAGCAGTAGATATGACTGACCATTTGTCTGTTTTCTTTTCTTGTTTACGGAATAGCAAATCTGTTCAAAAGCAAATGTAAAGGCTCAGCAGCAACCTATGTCTCTTGTGAGGCTCGAACAGTTCAGGAACCGCATTGCTTCAGTGGACTGGGCTCCTGTATAGATAGAAAACACAGATGAGGGTGCTTACCGCACTCCAAGAAATGTTTCTTTTATTGTACAACTATTGCTTTCCCATTGTTTTCATTACGCTATCTGATAACGCCCGTAAACGCTGGATGACCGGTCACCTTACACGACTAGTGAAAAATACACACAATGTTTGCGATGTTCATCAAAACAAGAAACGCAGACGTGCTCACGCAGTACAAATCAACACGTAATCGCTTGAATAAAGAAATAAGCGTAGCTAGAACTACTTATTACAATAACTTATTCGATAAAACTCTTTCTAGAAACCCAAAAGAAAAATGAAGGCGCAGAAAAATGATTTTATACAGAAACGCGCATGACAGGAATAGAAGTTTAGTAATTGATAAGGAAGCATCCGACTCGCATCTCGCGTACTCATTTTTCTTTGAGGTAGTTCATAGCGAATTCAGCGCTGGAATCT